>NW_027511991.1:0-67500 GCF_048772815.1 Callospermophilus lateralis | reverse complement strand
AAATTGTGAGCCATCTTGCCACAAAGCCATGAAAAGATAATTTTTGCTTTACTATAAATTACTGAAAATTCTGAACCTGCTTAGAATGCCTGACCATGTTTTGAACTCACCCATGCCTGGCTCTCTGACCAGAAAACGGCCCTCTCTGAAACTTTAATGACACCTCATAAATATTCGCCTTCCCTGGCCAGACAATGACCCTCTCTGAGGCTCTAATGGTCCTCATAATTTCTGATGCTGGGGCCAGAAAAAACAAATGTAAACTACAATTAGTGTGATGCTTGTCAAAGTTCTGTTTTCTGTAACCCCCCTTTTGTGTAACTTTCTGGGCTATAAAGCTGGGCTGTAGGAAAGGTGGGGTTGCTGTCTTGTTCCCGCCATTTTGAGAGGGAGAGGCAGCCCGGCTGCTTGAAATATTAAGCTTGCCTTAATTTGATTTTAATTGGAGTCAGTGGTCTTTTCTTGTGTCCTGGACTAACATTTTGGAGTTCCCCAGCAACATGACCCGACCAGATCACAAAGCCATACTGCTGGAAATTCTGAAGCTGGCCTATCCTCCAGGACTCCAGGCTGGAGAGCCAAGTTCCAAGGCCTTGGAATGAGCCTTCAGTCCGTGGATCACTGCAGTGAACCATCGCACTAAAACTATTATCAAGCACCTGGTGGAGGAGGCCTTCATAGGTAAGAGGCGCCTTTATAACATCTGATATCCGGTTAAGGGAGTTCTCTTCTGATGACAGAGAGGTGGCCTGGGAAGGCTCACATATACTCCTGTCCGGGACAGTAATAGGAATCCTTCTTTCCTCTGTTCTTTTCTGTAGGGAATACCTCTGAAAGTGTAGAGAGGTGCCGACTGGCACGCAGGAGCTCCTACCCCGGAGCTTTAGCAAGACGCTGCATTGCTCCTCTGGTTTTCTCTTTATTCGCCGAGCTTCTGTTTTTTTTGTGTGTGTTTTGTTCTGTGTTCTAAATGTTTTTTATTTGTTTGTTTTTGTGCGTTTTGTTGTGTGATTTCTGTGGTAAAAACTTAAGGATATTGGACGTGAAAATGGGTAATAAAGCATGTAAGCCTGTCACCCCTTTGGACTGTGTTTTAAAGAAATGGGATGCACTATACCCCCCTTTGTTAAGCAGGATGAGAGAAGCCCCTAGCTGGCTGTCTGGAGCACACCCACTGCAGAGGGCAATGCCTGCTGGAGACCTAATAACTGAGTATCTCCCAGGTTAACAAGTGAAGCTCCTTTAAAACCCCTTGTCCCTCCAGATCAAGAGAGTCACAACTTTGGACAGAGTCCCCTGTTTTTATCCTTTGTTAGCAAAGCAGTAAACCTCCCTTTTACTTTTTCTCAAACCCTGTCCTTATATTAAATTGGTATTAATTGGCTTCAAGGTCCAGAACCGAAATTTAAGTTACAAATTTTGATACCCCCCCGACCCCGGAATTTTTGAGAGCTGACTACTGAAATGTTAGGAGATTCAGCGTGCTTGGGGTGGAACCAAACCAGAGGAGCTAATCCTGTTTAAGTAAAAGACGGGACTGAGGGACTCCCAGCAGCTGCCGAAGTCCTGTTGCTTCAGTAAATTCCCTCCTTCCTTCCCTGCACTGTAAGTACTATGCCACCTCTGTTTTCTTAAAAAAGAGAAAAAGAAAAAGGAGACACTAAATGCAGTAAAGTCACCATGGAGACCTTTGATATTACATTTCAGGTTGCCCCTCTGTGAAAACATCTTATGCCCTTGTGGGGACATCTATCATGCCACTGGTGTAGGAGATTTTTCTCTTATCTGCTGTTTTAAAGGCTTCTGTCCTGTCAGCCATAGTCTGGAGCTCCTTTCTGTCTGTCTTTTGTCTTTGTTTCTGGCCATTTAAGACATGTGCAATAATGTGTTGATATTATAAATTGTTTCTTGGGAATGATCTTAGCTGAATGTGTGTCTAAATGATGATGTTTTATTGTAACAATATGGTATCTGGATGGGTTTTTGTAGCATTGCTCAATCTTGCAGTTAAAAGTCGGGTTTAGGTAATTTTTTAGTTTATGATTTCAGATAATTCATGCCAGAGAACTTAAATACTTAAAATGGAAAACTAAAGAATTCTACTTCCAAGTTGGCAAGTAACTTCCCAATCATTTAGTCTTTTTTTTCACCAATTTTTAATTGGGTAGCCTGGGTAAATGTCACAGTGTGTCAGTGCATTAATTTGGACAAGGATAGTAAATCATAGTATGGTATCTGTTGACAAAACAAGATGTTAAGGTATAAAATTTTGAATTGTATCTTAAAATTGTATCATAATTTTCAACATCCTCACCTGAAAATTATGGTTAAAGTGCCTTAGGCCTGAGGTGTCCGCTCAGAATATCAGTTTTGTCCAGCTCCTTCCAGAACTCAGCCAGGACTTATGTTGAAATGTAAATGAAAGAAGCCTACAAGCTCAGTAGGAGACTGATCTGATGTCTAAGTGGGAAAAAAAAAAGGTAAATCGTATGGTATTTACTAATTATTGGCCAGTCATTTTTTCTAGGACTCTCATTTTTTTCCTTAGATTCTGTATTTTTTTTGAGCTCATTATTTTGATCCTAGAGAACTAGGTTAATATTTTTCTCATCAGTTCTATCTTTGACCAACAGTGGAGTTCTGAAACATTACAATGGAGATTTCACCTGTGAAAAGCTACAAGGCCTTACTATTATTATTTGTGCACACTTTTGTTATGTGTTGTATGTCCATATATCCATATGTTCGTATATCATATATATGATATACAAATTAACATATATAAGGAGCGATCATTAAAAAAAGCACTCATAAAAACAAATTTTAAAAAGTGGATTCGAAGATCTTTATTTCACGTGAGTTAAATGGTTCACTTTAAATTTGGATAAACAAATAACAATAAATGTCTTTAAATTTAAGCTTACAAGTTTTTCTAGCTGCTCAAAAATCTAATAAAATATTAATGTCTATAAAATGTCTAATATGCCTTGGTTCTAGGACTTTTCCTTTAACAAAAAAATGGTTTACACTGTTCAATACATTTCTCTAATATTTTGATAAATAAGTGAAGTAAATTTGATATGGGATTACTCATTCATGAGTACTTTTGTTAGATATCTGATTGATTTAGTAAGGTCTGTATAAGTTTGTTCTAAAGTCTGTATAAGATTGTAAAAATCAGTCATGTGATAAAGCGACACAAATTTCTGAAAACAAAAGTTTACCCATAACATTGTGTTTATTTTTATTTTTCTAGAGCAAGCAACCATAAAAATTAAACAACTGATTAAATAAGAACTGTTATTTTAGAGCACTGTACTGGAATTTCTTTAAAAGCTAAATTTGGTTAATGTAAAAACATCAATGTCATTGTGATGCTATTAATGTGCTCATATCTTCCAGGTATACAAGTCTGTAAGGTAGAAACTTTAAAAGAGCATTACATCAAGCTGGTGTTCTGAAGTTGTATGGTAAAAAAAAATATATATATTGGGGATTTATTTACTTGTTATCAATAAGATATGTAAAGTTTTAAGTTACTTTTTACATTGGGGAAAAATTTAAATATATTTTTAAGTTAATGTGCTCCTAATCTATGTAAAGGTTAAAAACTTTCAGCCTTTCTTTAATTCATGTTTTAAATGTGATATCATATGGTGTTAGCTAATGTTCATGTGACCTCAAACAATTTGTGTAAACTGTGTAAGATGATAAATAAAAAAAAAAGATCAGCTTTAGAACTAAAAGACTTAAGATTTATATAGAGCCCTGCCTTACCTGAGATAAGGCTCTGTGTCTCATCTTACAACATGTGAGAATAACTACGAAAGCAGTAGGTCAGATGTTATTTAATTTAAAGTTACGTTCAGAAGTTTTTTTTTTTTCTGTCAAGACTACTAGGATCTCAAAAAGGGGATATAATTTATAACTCAGCCAAAAATTCAGGGTAGCTATTACACGAACTAAGTATTTTTACTCTTGTTAATTTTATTTTGTAATTTCCTTATAAGTTAACTAAAGATTCCCTGTTAGTGTTTTACAAAAGAGTTGCTTTTGAACACAACATTGGTTAATTTAAGATAATAAGGCATCACCTACAAGACAGAAAAATACAGATCCCAAATAATAAAAAGATAAATAATTTTAAATTATAGACATTAAAGCACAGTACTCTTAATATAAGGCTGTTAAAATTTATTTGTTGGATGTTTAAGATTAGGATTTAAAATTTAATTTAAATGAAAAGGGACAATAAAACAAATTTTGGCTCTTGACCTCTGAGTCAGTTTGTATCCAGGGAACAGGAGACTTCTCTAAAGAACTTTGCAACTCTCAGCCACATAAACACCTGATCAGGAAGATTAATGAGGCCACTGGAGAACAGAAAGCCAATCAGTGCATTTTCTACGAAGAAGAGAGTCATCAGAGAAGGGAGATATTCCTGATGCTTCTGAGAGAAGCCACATGGTCAAGCAAGACCTGGAATCACCTAGCGCAAATGGCACTAGCAGAACTGAGAAGCTGCTCTCAAGTTTCCCCAGAAATGACTCCCATAAAATCTCAGCTGACTGTTAACAATAGATAGAAACAAAAGTCAGTTTTACTGCTTCATCTTAAACTCTTAGCAAAGACAGATAAACCCAAAATACAGCCATTCCTGGGCATTTTAAATAATAATAGTTATAATAATATTTTAACGTATACACTTTATGGTAGCCTCCCAAAATAAGTAAGACTGGAGGCTACAAAGAAAGATTCTCAGAGAGGAATGCCTGATGAGAATAAAAAGAGACTATCAAGAGGAGCTACCAGAGGCAGAAGTTTTTTGTTTAAGGCCTACAGATATTCCTAACCTACACAGGTAGGCTTGGTGTTTGCTAGTATGATTATCCAGCCCTGACTAACAGAATTAAAGGTTTCTCTATTACACACAGAGGTCATACTAGTAAAAGGAATTTGCAAGATCAGATGACATTAAATTATTAAACTGTATCTTATGGGGTGGGACAACTGTGACACTAAAAGTTAAATATTAAGTTGAAAGTCCTGATAACTGGGGATATTGAAGACAGATGAGGGGACATCTATACAGTGACTTGTTTCAGCAGCTGCAACATTTATTCAGTACTCATGGTTTTTGTTTCTCTCATAGAAGAACCCATCCCCAGATGACTTTACAAACTGTTCTACCACAACCAGACTTCAAACCGAACTGACTTCTAAAAGGCAACTCATGTCCCTCATGCTGTGCCCCCTGATGTCACCCTCTCTCAGCTCAGAAGAAGCCAAAATGAGTGACGCCACTCTTCTTACAACAATGGAGCCAAAAATAAATAGACTTTCATTTTAAGTAATTAATTAAGTCAGGTAAAATCAGGGAGACTGGTTTTGTGTGAGTTCAAAAAATATGGAGACTGTTACGTGAGGTATTAAAATTCCCTCAGTGCTCTTCCCCTACCCTATCAAAGATTTGAAAGGGACACATTAGAAAAGGGGGGAATGATAGACCCAACCTGATCTTTTATTAAAATTGGGATCCATCTTGCCACAAAGCCATGAAAAGAAAATTTTGGCTTAACTATAAATTACACCAAATTCTGAACCTGCTTGCAATGCCTGCCCGTGGCCTTGAACTCACCCATGCCTGGCTCTTTGACCAGGAACAGCCCTCTATGAAACTTTATTGACACCTCATAAATACTGGCCTTCCCTGGCCAGACAATGACCCTCTCTGAGGCTCTAATGGTCTTCATAAATTCTGATGTTGGGGCCAGCAAATATATATATATATATATATATATATATATATATATATATATATATATATATATATATATATAAACTACGATTAGTTTGATGCTTGTCAAAGTTCTGATATTTTAACCCCCCTGTAGTGTAAAATTCTGGGTTATAAACCTGGGCTGTAGGAAATTTGGGTGGCTGTCTTGTTCCCACTGTTTTGGGAGGGAGAGGCCACCTGGGCAGTGGAAAATATAAGCTTGCTTTAACTTGATTTTAATTGGAGTCAGTGGTCTTTTCTTGCATCCTGGTCTAATAGGTAAATGCTATCAAACAAGGAGCTCTGCCAGCCTGAAGACTTCCTTAGAAACTGCCTCTGATGATGGGCACTTGACATATATGTTGTTGTCAGGAGCTTTAGCTTTCTTTCTAATGAGACCATCAAAGCTGGATCTGCATCTATGTGACCTGGAGGGCATGGTTTCTTGTTTTTCAAAGGACATGAGGCAGCAGTGCTGAATTCACTCTTTGTAGGTAAACTGTCACCACTGAAGGCTAAGTGACTCCCCGTGTGGACTGTGAAGCAATTTGGTCATCCTCCACTTTTCGTGGTGTTTCTTGCTGCTGCACTGGGAATTTGTTATTTGCTTCACAAAATACAAGGAATTCAGCTGGGACACAGTGCTGGAGGGAGTTCTTTCACATGAGATGGGTCAGGGTCTGCAGGAGAATGCATCAACCAGGCTTCTATCCCACATAGCTTGTCCCCTTGACCATTGCACCTGATTCTGAACATTGTCCTGAAACATCTCCATATAACAAGATGCCTTATATCTAGAGTTATCAGACGTATAAGTGATTCCTGGCTGCACAATGTCAGCCACAAGCCATTTGGAAGTCAATGGCAGATACACATGGCCCGACCACAGATGTTTTATCACACACCTGCACACCACAGCTCTGGGCCCACTACTCAGCAGGCTCCAACATACTGGTATCTCTGTTCTACATCATTTTCATGAAACCTAGTCAATCAAGGCACTGTCTGGTACACACTTCATCAGCAAGAGGACATTGAAAGGTTCTCCAGTGCCACCTGGTCATGAAAATTTCAAAAATTTCATGGTATTTATCTAGCCATTTTTCAAGGATGAAGTTGGAGAAATTGTGGGTTTCAATTCATTCAGGAACCATTAATGTTTGAGGAAGCACATTTCAAGGAAACTCTGGAGAATTCTCAGAGGCAAGGCTTCCCAAAGAGTGGCCAAAAAGACACATGAAGCCAGGCCCATTGAGGTCTACAATGTGAGGCCCATGTGTGTTTTGACTGTCAATGATGGCTGCCAAGTCTTTCAGTATAAAATAATGTGATGCCCTGGCAGAGATTGACAATGCTCTGTGGAAAGCCACCCTGGGCATTGATCTCAGTTTCCAAAGGCAACTCTCATGCGTGGTCTCCTAAAATCCCAACACAATTCATGGCAATACTTCTCTGAGGTCAGTTCCTGAACTCAATCTGTAAGGGGAATCACACCAGAGTTCAAGCCCAGGTGGACCTAGGCATCTCTTCCAACCACCAAACAAATGACCACAATTAAAACCAAAACACTCCCAAATGGCCCTCATCTTCTTCCACATAGACACTCTTCATAACCTCTGGCTGGAGGTTTCCATGAGGGGCACAGCCCAAGACAGTTTTCCAAATGAACTCCCTTGCCCCTCATTTGCCTAAAGTCAGGGTGGCCTGGACTCCCTTCCTGTGAACCAATAGTGATCAAATAGTCCTGCTCTTAATACTGCTCTGCTTCTCTAATTTGAGGCCTACTGACTGTCTGGTATATATTCTTTATGTGAATTGGTGTCATGAGAAAACACAAGCCCTTATGTGCTAGCCTCTGTAGGGCTTTGAAGAACTGATTTGACACAAAGGATCCCTATTCTCACGTGATGGAGGTCAGGAAGCTTACAGAGGAAGGCGAGAGACTTCATCCACAATGACTGCTCTTTTGGCCATTTTCGTTTTGCATGCACACTTGGAAACTTTCTTTAGATCCATCAGGTGCTGAGAATCTAAGCCGCTGCCTCACACAGGGCAAAGAGGATGATTCAGCCACATCTCTTTCCAAAGCAATTAAGCAAAGAGCCACAGGTGATGCCCATTCATTTCCATTTGAAAACTCTTTTTTTCTGGCTTCACAAAGGGGTTTCCTGAGGCAAAGATCTTCCTGACATTTAGGAAAACAGAACAATAGGTAAGCAAAAGGCCCAGTGCAGTGTTTTTCCACTGAAACTTTAATGGTCACACTGATATGTGAGTTTTCTGAGATGCTTCTATTCTCTTCAGCTATCCAGTACATGGCCATGTCACAGAGCTTGGAGGTGGTACATATCTTGGAAACCAAACCATGAGGCTATTCTGGAGAGTGGCCAGTATTCAGGAAGAAAACAAGAACTTAGGAAGATAGTAGGTGTTGCCCATCCATAAGGCAAGCCTCTCTCCATTCTTAAATTGTGCAGTATGAATGTTGGGATGCTTTCTACTAGACAGGACACAACCATTGATGCATTCGCTTTTCAAATGTCTACAACCACAGATACAGTGGAATGCACAGACATAGAAACACTCGCGTTGTCAAACGACTTTCTAGAAACATTCCAGTCCAAACAAACAAACAGTCTTTCCTACCTATTCTCAGAAAAGAGACAAAACCACAAACTCACACCAACACCCACAACGGCACCTCCTTCCCCCAAGTATGTGTGTGAATATATTGAGTGTCCTCTGACTGGTGGTCCATACTATGTTCCCCCAAAATGGCCTGTTCTGTCTCAGATCTGGTCTCCTTCTCTGTGAAGTTGTCAGGAGCCATGGTTGAGCCACTACCTGCTTTCTCAGAAAAGGCTCCTCTTCAGAGGTCTCCTGACATTTGGCCATTATCACTTCAGTAGGTACCAACAAAGACTGACTCAAGGTTGTGAGGATTTTGTAAAGGTCCAAGTAACAATTATTAAGGTCATGGTTATTAGGTGCAGCAATTACAAATCATCCATATAATGTAAAATATATTTGTGGCCATAGCTCTCTCACAGGGTCTACTGCTTGAGCAACATATTTTTGGCAAAGACTAGGGCTGTTGGCCATACCTTGGGGAAGAACCTTCCATTGAAATCTCTGCATAGAGCCCTGAAAATTAAGGTGAGGGAGACTAAAGGCAAAATAGTGTCTATCCTCAGGATGTAAAGGAATGGTAAAAAAAAAACAATCTTTTAAGTCAATAATCATTTTACAATAGTTTTTGGGAATAGCCACTGGTGTGGGAATGCCTGGCTGTAGTGCTCTTATTCGGCACATAGGTTTATTAATGGCACACAAATATTGTAAAAGGCACCACTTGCCTGATTTTTACTTGATAACAAAAATTGGAGTATTCGATGGTGAGGTTGAGGGCTCTACATGGCCGGCTGCCAGCTGTTCCTGCACTAACATGGAGGCAGCCTCCAAATTTTCTTGGGTAAGGGACCATTGATCCAACCACACAAGAGTCTGAGTCTCCCAAATAATTTTATCTCCATGGGGTACAGGAGAGTCAGAGACTGACACTAAAAATCCGAATACCCAAGTCCATATGTATTTCTTTTTTGTATGGGTTTTATTGGCTCAACCAGTCCTTGTCTCAGTCTCCCAAGGCCTATACCAGGGACAAAATAAATACGAAGCATTTGATGAGTCACCATGGAATTGGGACTGGCATGAGTGACTTCCATTTGACTGAAAATATCTCGGGCCCATAGGTTAACAGGGAGGTCAGGAACAATGAAAGGAGTGACAATTCCCTTATTACCCTCTTTATCAGTCCAGATAAGAGCCGTAGAGCTGACCAGAGGATTTTTTGACTGTCCTATCCCTTTAAGGTCAGTCAAGGATGGGGTGAGGATCCAAGCTGATGACCAATATTTTTGAGAAATAATTGTGGCATCAGCTCCAGTATCTAGAATTCCTTGGAATTCCTTTCCTTCAATAAGTAAGGAAATGGTGGGTCTATTTTGAGAAACGGGTTGAACCCAATTTACATCAGAGCAGCCCAAGGAGGCAGTCCCCCGCGGTAGGTTTGGGTGGTTAAGTGCCTCCTGGATTCAAGGGAAGGAGTATTAATTGTGCAAGACTTGTTCCTGCTGGGATGGCCAAAACTCCATTAATAGCTGTGGCCAGTATTTTTTTTCTCCAGTGAAGTCATTATAATTAATGCCATGGAAGACCTGAACACCATGTAAGTTAGTAGAGGCTCTTCCAAAAATAAGGGCACAGATATGAGATGGAGGGGGACCCATAATTCCAGTGGGTATTATCTGGGGCCCTTGCATTGAGTCTAATATAGTTTCAGTGGTGGCACAGATGTCCAATCCTGCGCTGCCTGGAGTGGCTAGTTGGAGGGAAGCAATTGTGGAGAAGAATTTTGAGGTAGGTTGGGAGTTTGGAAGGGAAAAAATCTTATTGCCCCTGGTTTTGTCCTGGGGGATGTCGTGGCCCGGGGCTGGCCCCGCAGGGAGTTTCCCAAGAAGCAGGAAAAAATAGGCTGTCTGAGGGCATTTGTCTTAGATCTACACTCACTGGCCCAGTGATGACCTTTACCACATCTAGGGCAAAGGGTAGCTTGGGGCGGTATAGCCCCAGTTGAAGGAGATGCTATTCCTAGGCTTTCTTTGCCTGTCGGACACTTGCGTGCAAAATGGCCAGGTTGTTTACAAGTAAAGCAAGTACGTGAGCCAGGATTGTGAAAGGTCTTGGTAAAGGTGACACCTAGGGCAAGACCCATGGCATGAGCTGCACCTACCCCTGCATAGAGTCTAATAAAGTCAGAAAGTTTCCCTTTATCCTTATGTGGTTGAAGAACATCCTGACATGCCGGGTTGGCGTTTTCAAAGGCAAGATGTTTTACAAAAGAGCTTTTGTTTTCACTTGGTCCAAGCAAGCATTCCACAGCTAGGTTAAGCCTGGGAACAAAGTCGCTATAAGGCTCGTCGGGCCCTTGTCGAATTTTGCCAGGGAAGTGGTAGCCGAGGCTTTTGAGGGAGGTGTCTCCAAGCATGTAAGCCAGCCATCTGAATCTGCATCAAAAGTCCAGCAGGGAAATGTGCCTGTTTAGTTTTAGTGTCAAAAGGCTCATTGCCCACTAGCTTAACATAAGTCCCGACTTAGAGGAGGCCTTAGTTAAAATTTTTGAGCAGTTTCCCGACAGTGCTCTTTGAAATCTGCATTCCATAACAGGAAGTCTCTGGCACTGAGGGTAGCTTGGTCTAAAAATTTCCAATCATTGGGAGTAAGTCATTGTGTGCTGTGGCTTTCTAATAAAGCCAACATGTAGGGTGCAAAGGGGCCATAGTGAGCACAAGCCTTTTAAGTTTTTCAGGAAAATGCAGGCTTAATTTTTTGTAGACTCTGGGTCCTGCCTGCCTAGGGCTGAACTCCTCATCCTCTGAGTCCTGATCTCCTTATTCCATTTCTCCGCTTCCTCCTCTTGATCCTCGTCTAAGTCTTTGACCTCAGCCTGGGCAGGCTTATCTATCTGACTGGTGGTGACTGGGAAGGCGAGCACAGGTGATGGAGTGGCTTCGCCTTTGTATTAGACCACTGTAGGCCAGTTACTTTGACTCCATACCTAAGGCTAATGAACAGAGCTCAGAGTGAAGGATCTTAATTCTTTTAAAGGTTGGATCTGTTCCTGTCTATGTTGGAAGGATGCTCACAAAGGAGCCAGTTTAGGCAAGGGAAGTGGGGAAAAAATATCTGGGGGGGGGGCATTTGTACCCTGAAGGCCAGAGCACAAAAGGCAGGAGGGATATAGGAGGGGTTGGATGTGTAAGTTCTATAGGCTGTGGCAGGGTCTTGAGAGGTGCAGGGTCTTCTGAATGGTAGCGAGCTGCTTCCTTCTCCAAGGTAGCCTCCTCTACAGGGGTCAATGAGTCTCCGGAATTTAAAACTGGATAAAGGCAGTTGGTAACCATTGGAGCCTTAATCCTTAGGGTGGTATTTTGAGGGGGACCAGGAAGGTTCCCATGGTCCTGGGGAGCCTGAGAAGGGTCTATGTCTATACTAACTGATGGGCATGCCGAGGGGATACGAGAAGTATTTGCATAGCCTCTTCCCCAACCTCGACAAGTTTTAAGGTACCATTGTCAAAGGGCGAACTTTTAAGAATTTCATTAATTAAGTTCCAGTAAGAAAAGGTGGGAACAGGCACTTTTTCTGGGCCAAAGGATTCATAATAATCTTTTAAACAGTCTCCTACTCCAAGCCATCTTTTACCATCAATGGTCCTTTCAAGAGGAAACCATGGACACTGCTCTCTTATGTATGAAAAAAAAAATTAAGTCTTTTTTCTAAACACGCGCCCCCATGTCTGCAAGGACTCCTTGTAGCCTGACAAAAACAAATCATATGACGAAACTGCTTGTCCCATAGTGGGTCAATCACCGTGCGTCATCCCCACGCTCCTCCTGGATCTGTCTCTCGGTGGTGTCTTCTGCAGTTATTGGAAGCTCCGCTTGACCAAATCTTCCAGGAGGACGGGGTCCCCCTCAATCAAAAGCTCAAGCCCCAGTCGGTGGGCGCCAGATGTCCCAGCCGGCAGGACACATCAACGTGGGCAGCGAACCTAGATAGGGAGGAATGAAGGGACAAGAGACACGAGAGATGACAGCAAGACAGGAGTTCTGATCAAGCTGCAAACTTTTATTGTTCACACAGGGGTATTTGTATGCTGGATGTGGGAAATCTCTCTTATCGGCAGTTCCTAGATGTCTTCACAAGGTGAGATAACCTCAGAAGTTTCAGAAAGACAAATGGCCGCAGGATGTCTCAGGAGACAGATGGCTACAGGATGTCTCTCAGACAGGATGTCTCCTGGTGGCTGTTTCTTGTAAGTGTCAGGCTATTCTTTGAAGTAGAATAGAATTCCTTCTACCTCTGACAGTCAGGGATTCAGTATTTCGAATAGAAAATTGGAAAATGAATCCAATGTTTATGCAAATATGTGCTACCCAAAAGTCTTCCCACTCTCATTCAGAACAATGCCTTGACATTACCTTCACCCCAAGTAAGACACAATAAGAGAAGAAGAGTTAGAAAAACTGTGAAAACACATCTGGAATGGAAAATTCTCAGTAGTTAACAACCTTGGAGGTGGTAGAGGTGTTTCAAAAAGTAAGGTACATGGTAAAAACTCCACAAACATGGAGCTCTGTTGGCCTAAAGACTTCTTGAGAAACTGCCTCTGAGGTTGGGCACTTGAAATATATGTTGTTGTCAGGAGTTTTAACTTCCTTTGTAGTGAGACCATCAAATCTGGGTCTGCATCTGTGTGACCTGGAGCACATGGTTTCTTATTTTCCAATAAACATGAGGCAGCAGGGCTGAATTCTCTCTTTGTAGGTAATTTGTTGCCATTTGGGGGCAAAGTGTCTCCCAGTGTGGACTTTGAAGCCATTTGGTCTTTCTCTACTTTTCATGGTGTTTCTTGCAGCTGCATTGGGAGTTTAGTATTTGCTTCACGAAATACGAAGAGGTCAACTAGGACAGAGTGCTGGAGGGAGTTCTGTTACGTGTGTTGGTTAAGGGTCTGCAGGAGAGTGCACCAACCAGGCTTCTATCCCACATAGCTTGTCCCCTTGACAATAGCAATCTGATTCTAAACATTGCCCTGAAACCTCTCCGTATAACAAGATCCCTTTACATACAAGGGTATGGGGGCTGCACCATGTCAGTCACAAACATTTGGAAGCCAATGGCAGATCCACATGACCCCATCACAGATGTTTTTAACAAACACCTACACTCCACTGCTCTAGCCGACTACTCATCGGGCTCCAAATTACTGGCATCTCTGTTCTACATGATTTTCATGAAACCCAGTCAATCAAGGCATTGTCTGGTACACTCATGATCATCTATAAGACATCACAAGGTTCTCCACTGACACCTGTTCATGGGAATTTCAAAAATTTAATGGGTATTTATCTAGCCTTTTTTCAAGGATGAAGTTTGAGGCACTGTGGTGTTTAATTCATTCAGGAACCATGAAATGGAGAGGAAGCTTATTTCAATGAAATCTCTGGAGAATTCTAACAGGCAATGATTCCCAACGACAGGCTAAAGTCACATTAAGCCAGGCATTTGAGGTCTACAATGTGTGATCCTTTTGTGCTTTGACTTGCAACTATGGCTGCCAATTCTTTAAAAATAAAATCATGTGATATCCTTCCTGAGATTCCCAGTGCTCTGTGGAAAGCCACCCTGGGCCTTGATCTCAGTTTCCAAGGGCGACTCTCATGCGTGGCCTCCTAAAATCCCAACACAATACATGGCAATACTTCTTTGAGGTCAGTTCCATAACTCAGTTTCTAAGGGGAATCACACCAGTGTTCAAGCCCAGGTGGACCCAGTCATCTCTTCCAACGGCCACAAAAATGACCACAATTAAAACCAAAACACTCCCACATGGCCCTCATCTTCTTCCATATAGACACTAATCATAACCTCAGGCTGTAGGTTTCCATGAGGGCCAAAGCCAAAGACAGTATCCAAAATAAGGTCCCTTTCCCCCATTTGCTTAAAGTCAGTGTGGCAGGGAGACCCTTCATGTGAACCAGAAGTGATGAAAGAGGCCTGCCCTTAATACTGCTCTGATTCTCCATTTTGTGGCCTAATTACTGTGGGGTTTAGATTCCTTATGTTAATTGGGGTCATGAGAAAACCCAAGCACCTATGGCCTAGCCTCTGTAGTGATTTGAAGAACTCATTTGACCCAAAGGATCCCTATTCTCAAAGATGGAGGTCAGGAACTTTACAGAGGAAGGTAAGAGACTTCATCCACAATGACTGCTCTTATGGGTATTTTGGTTTTGGATGCACACATGGGATTTTTTTAGATCCATTAGGTGCTGAGAATCTAAGCCACAACCTCACACAGGGCCAAGAAGCTGATTCAGACACATCCCTTTCCAAAGCAATTAAGCAAAGAGCCAAAGGTGATGCCCATTCATTTCCATTTGAAAACTCTTCAGTCTTCACAAAGGGTGGCCTGAGGCAAAGACTTTCCTGACATTAAGGGCAATAGAACAATAGGTAAGCAAAAGGCCCAAAGCAGGGTTTCTCCACTGAGACTTTCCTGATCACACTGATATCTGAGTTTTCTGAGATGCTCACCATTGCCTTCAGCTATCCAGTACATGGCCATGTCACAGAGCTTAAAGGTGGTACATATCTTGGACACAAAACCATGAGCCTATTCTGGAGTTTGGCCAAAATTCAGAAAGAAAATAGGATCTTAGGAAGATATTAGGAGTGGCCGATCCATATGGCAAGCCGTAGACCATTCATAAATAGGACAGGATGAACGCTGGTAAGATTTCTACTAGATAGGACATATGTATTGATGCGCTCTCTTTTCTAATGTCTACAACCACGGACACAGTGGGATACACAGACATAGAAACACTCGCCTTGTCAAAAGACTTACTAGAAACAATTCACACCAAACCAAACAAAACGACTTTCCTACCTATTCTCAGAACATGAGACAAAACCACAAACCCACACCCACACCCACACCCACACAGACCCCCAAGTAGGTCTGTGAAAATATGGAGTGTCCTTTGACTGGTGGGCCATAATATATTCCCCCATAATGGGCTGTTCTCTCTCAGATCTGGTCTCCGTGTCCAACTCTGTGAAGCTGTTAGGAGCCAGCGGTGAGCCACTACCTTCTTTCTCAGGAAAGGCCCCTCCTCAGACCTTCCTGGCATTAGGCCATCCTCACATCAGTAGGTACCAAGAAAGACTGTCTCTGTCCTTGGAAAATCCAAACAAGTTTGACCACTGGGACACGAACTGGGACTGGCTCTGGGTGCCTGACTTCCTGTATCCCAAGTTCAGAGAGTTCCATCACCAAGGAAGTGAGGTGAGGTCACTTCCTTCAGGAACTAAATGAGGTCACTGCCTTGGCAACAACTTTTTCCTAAAAGTTGCTTCTAAGGGTCCCATGATATGGAGGATGCACCTACTCGCTCTGACATTTTCACAAGTTAGAATGGTATATCAACCATAGGCAACCGGGAACAGCTCTCCACACAGGCCTGGTTTGGTCCATCTTCTCTACATTAAGATGAAAGAGGCTGATTCAGACACATCCCTTCATCCTGACCAGGTTGTTTACCATGGAAGTTGACTTTTCCTCCCTCAGGTCCTTCATAGCTGCCTACATCTTCTCCATGGATCATTTCTGCATGGACCTTCGAGGTTCTCAGCAGGTGGAAGTTTCCCTACACTCCTGTATTGTAAGACCAACTCTGTCCCTGCTCTTCTGTAAAGTTAGATTGAGGGAACAGTGTATGGTTAGTGTAATAACAGGTTCGATTTGGGTTAGGAATCATTCTGCGCGATGAATAATGCTATTGGGAACCTGCGATATTTATTAAATTATATTGGTAAAATATATGTATGAAAACAGAAATCTAGGATTTGAAGCCCAGAAGGGCATTGGGCCCTTGATTGGGATACGTAGTGTTGAATTAGGTTCTGCACAGTTGTCTCAGATAAATCCATTTACAATGGCATAGGACCTTGTACATTGGATGATTGAATGAGGAAGAGAACATCCAGTCAAAAAGGGATAGTCAGTACGATTAGGTAGATAGTCGGTAGGATTAGGAAGAAGAGTGAGTACAGGATTTGGACGGAAATTTCTTTTTTTTTTATTGGTTGTTCAAAACCCTACAAAGCTCTTGACATATCATATTTCATACATTAGCATACATTAGCTTCAAGTGAGTTTTCAACTCCCTTTTTTATCCAAGTACAGATTGCAGAATCACATGGGTTACACATCCAAATTTTTACATCATACCATACTAGTAACTGTTGTATTCTGCTACCTTTTCTATCCTCTACTATCCCCCCTCCCCTCCCCTCCCATCTTCTCTCTCTACCCCTTCTACTGTAATTCATTTCTCACCTTGTTTGTTTTCCCATTCCACTTACAACCTCTTATATGTAATTTAGTATAACAATGAGGATCTCCCTCCGTTTCCATGGAATTCCCCTTTTCTCTCCCTTTCCCTCCCACCTCATGTCTCTGTTTAATGTTAATCATTTCTTCCTGCTCTTCCTCCCTGCTTTATTCTTAGTTGCTCTCATTATATCAAAGAAGACATTTGGTATTTGATTTTTAGGGATTGGCTACCTTCACTAAGCATAATCTGCTCTAGTGCCATCCATTTCCCTGCAAATTCCAAGATTTTGTCATTTTTTAGTGCTGCGTAATACTCCATGGTGTATAGATGCCACATTTTTTTAATCCATTCATCCATTGAAGGGCATCTGGGTTGGTTCCACAATCTAGCTATTGTCAATTGTGCTGCTATGAACATCGATGTGGCAGTATCCCTGTAATACGCTCTTTTAAGGTCTTCAGGGAATAGTCCGAGAAGGGCAATAGCTGGGTCAAATGGTGGTTCCATTCCCAGCTTTCCCAGGAATCTCCATACTGCTTTCCAAATTGGCCGCACCAATTTGCAGCCCCACCAGCAATGTACAAGAGAACCCTTTTCCCCACATCCTCGCCAGCACTTGTTGTTGTTTGACTTCATAATGGCTGCCAATCTTACTGGAGTGAGATGGTATCTTAGGGTGGTTTTGATTTGCATTTCTCTGACTGCTAGAGATGATGAGCATTTTTTCATGTACTTGTTGATTGATTGTATGTCCTCCTCGGAGAAGTTTCTGTTCAGGTCCTTGTCCCATTTGTTGATTGGGTTATTTGTTATCTTATTGTCTAATTTTTTAAGTTCTTTGTATATTCTGGATATTAGGGCTCTATCTGACGTGTGAGGAGTAAATATTTGTTCCCATGATGTAGGCTCCCTATTTACTTCTCTTATTGTTTCTTTTGCTGTGAAAAAACTTTTTAGTTTAAGTAAGTCCCATTTGTTGATTCTTGCTATCAACTCCTGTGCTATGGGTGTCCTATTAAGGAATTTGGAGCCCGACCCCACTATATGTAGATCGTAGCCAACTTTTTCTTCTATCAGACGCAGAGTCTCTGATTTGATATCAAAGTCTTTGATCCATTTTGAGTTAACTTTTGTGCATGGTGAGAGGAGGGGGTTCAGTTTCATTTTGTTGCATATGGATTTCCAGTTTTCCCAACACCATTTGTTGAAGATTCTATCCTTCCTCCATTGCATGCTTTTAGACCCTTTATCAAATATAAGATAGTTGTAACTTTGTGGATTGTTCTCTGTGTCCTCTATTCTGTACCATTGGTCCACCCGACTGTTTTGGTACCAGTACCATGCTGTCTTTGTTACTATTGCTCTGTAATATAGTTTGAAATCCGGTATCGCTATACCGCCTGATTCGCACTTTCTGCTTAGAATTGCTTTTGCTATTCTGGGTCCTTTATTTTTCCATATGAATTCCATGATTGCTTTATCTATTTCTACAAGCAATGCCTTTGGGATTTTGATTGGCATTGCATTAAACCTATATAGAACTTTTGGTAATATCGCCATTTTGATGATGTTAGTTCTGCCTATCCATGAACAGGGTATATTTTTCCATCTTCTAAGATCTTCTTCTACTTCTCTCTTTAGGGTTCTGTAGTTTTCATTGTATAAATCTTTCACTTCTTTTGTTAGGTTGATTCCCAAGTATTTTATTTTTTTTGAGGATATTGTGAATGGAGTGGTTTTCCTCATTTCCATTTCAGAAGTTTTGTTGCTGATATACAAGAATGCCTTTGATTTATGCGTGTTGATTTTATATCCTGCTACTTTGCTGAATTCATTTATTAGTTCTAGTAGTTTTTTTGTAGACCCTTTTAGGTCTTCTATGTATAAAATCATGTCATCCGCAAATAATGATAATTTAAGTTCTTCTTTTCCAATTTTTATGCCTTTAATTTCTTTCGTCTGTCTAATTGCTCTGGCCAGTGTTTCGAGAACTATATTGAATAGAAGTGGTGATAGAGGGCATCCCTGTCTTGTTCCAGATTTTAGAGGGAATGCCTTCAATTTTTCACCATTCAGAATGATGCTAGCCTGAGGCTTAGCATAGATAGCTTTTACAATGTCAAGGTAATTTCCTGTTATCCCTAGTTTTTCTAATGTTTCGAACATCAAGGGATGCTGTACTTGTCAAATGCTTTTTCTGCATCTATCGAGATGATCATATGGTTCTTATCTTTAAGTCTATTGATGTGGTGAATAACATTTATTGATTTCCGTATATTGAACCATCCTTGCATCCCAGGGATGAATCCTACTTGATCATGGAGCACAATTTTTTTGATGTGCCTTTGTATCCGATTCGCCAGAATTTTATTGAGGATTTTTGCATCTAGGTTCATCAGGGTTATTGTTCTGAAGTTTTCTTTCTTTGATGTGTCTTTGTCTGGTTTCGGAATCAACGTGATGTTGGCCTCATAGAATGAATTTGGAAGAGCTCCCTCTTTTTCTATTTTCTGAAATAACTTGAAAAGTATTGGTATTAATTCTTCTTTAAAAGTTTTGTAAAACTCCGCTGTATACCCATCCGGTCCTGGGCTTTTCTTGGTGGGTAGTCTCTTGATTGCTTCTTCAATTTCATCCATTGGTATTGGTCTGTTCAAATTGTGTGTATCCTCCTGACTCAGTCTGGGCAAATCATATTTCTTAAGAAATTTATCGATGTCTTCACTATCTTCTATTTTATTGGAATATAGGTTTTCAAAATAATTTCTAATTGTCTTCTGAATTTCTGTAGCATCTGTTGTGATATTGCCTTTTTCATCCTGTATGTTAGTAATTTGAGTTCTCTCTCCTCTTCGTTAGCATGGCTAAGGGTCTGTCAATCTTGTTTATTTTTTCGAAGAACCAACTTTTAGTTTTGTTGATTTTTTCAATAGTTTCTTTTGTTTCAATTTTGTTGATTTCCGCTCTGATTTTAATTATTTCTTGCCTTCTGCTGCATTTGCTGTTGTTTTGTTCATCCTTTTCTAGGGCTTTGAGATGAAGTGTGAGCTCATTTATTTGTTGGTTTTTCCTTTTTTTGAGGAATGACCTCCAGGCGATGATGGTTAGGGTAATAACAGGTTCGATTTCGGTTAGGAATCATTCTGCGCGATGAATAATGGTATTGGGAACATGCGATATTTATTAAATTATATTGGTAAAATATATGTATGAAAACAGAAATCTAGGATTTGAAGCCCAGAAGGGCATTAGGCCCTTGATTGGGATACGTAGTGTTGAATTAGGTTCTGCACAGATGTCTCAGATAAATCCATTTACAATGGCATAGGACCTTGTACATTGGATGATTGAATGAGGAAGAGAACATTCAGTCAAAAAGGGATAGTCGGTACGATTAGGTAGATAGTCGGTAGGTTTAGGAAGAAGAGTGAGTACAGGATTTGGACGGGAATTTCTTTAGCAATAGGCTTTCAGTTAGAGAGTGAATGTAAATGTCAGCACATATGAAAATTCAGTCACAATGGTGAACTTTGAAAAATATGTAGAAAAGCAGATAATAATAGAGACTTTACAAAATCAGGCAAAGTATAAAGTGAGTGATAGGATTAGACATTTTGTACACTGTTGAGTTTGAATATATAATCTTAAGAAGAAACAAATATGCAGTGACCATTAGGATTGACATTTGAGAGCATTAGGAAACCTGGACATGGATGCTTTTAGTAATCCATGTTCACTTTCATTTTAGGCTTTGGTACAATTATAAGTGTGACCTTTGCATTTTTTGTCCAGAATATTACTGTCATAGAATGTATATGTGGATCAGATGACATGAGCATTTCTTCAAGCATTTCTGGAAGTAATGTTTTCAAGACCTATAAATTACTATTGGGGGTAAAAGAGGTGTACCCTGTGTCCATGAATATAGACATAATGCATGAATAGACCACATTTTGAATAAATAATTTAACTGTTCCCACTTTAAATAATGGATTGAATTAATATATGAAATATTATAAGAAATCTTGTATTGATATAATATCATTCATTCCAACCAGTAATACATCTATATGTAATATTAGGGTTATGATTATCATGAAAGGTGTGTGAGTATTGCTTCAAAAGTGATCATAGAAATCTAAATTAATGTGTTTGGAAAGAAGTCTCATAAAAAGACCAGTCAAGAAACATGGAGGAATACATGTGATCTGAAGAAGAAAATGATTGAAAGTGAAACAAATGCCTATAAACTTGCGAACTTGTGGATGAAATATATATCCCATGATGTGAATAAATTGAAGAAATAGTAATGTACCAGTGTTGAATAAAATGAACATCCAAATACACATCATGTCCCATAGGAATCTACTTGCGTTGATGTTAAACTAGGTCAGTTACTGTAGAAATATTAGGATTTGTATGCACCATTCACTAAAGTTAGTTTTCAGTACTAAGAAACAAATATGTATATCAGGAGAATGAATATTTTGAGAAAACTCTTGAGAAAATTTGATTATAAATCCACATACTTGAATATGAATGAGTTAAGGGAGTGTATAATAAGACACATATTTCATATTTTGAAAAATCTGGAGAATATATATATATATATATATATATATATATATATATACACACACACACACAAACACACACAGACATTAAAAATAGCATAATATATGCTATATGAAATTCACCATGAAATTTATATCATCCAGAGATCCAAAAATATTTATTTTATTTAACATGGATTTATGTATAATGTTGTTCAACTAGGAAGCTCACGCATAGGTTGAATTTTCAGTTCTAAAGCGTTTAGGAGGAGTGATCTCTTAAAATTTGTATCTGCCAAGTCAGCCACTTCACAAAAATGTACGTGTGGTATCAGGTAAGATTCTATAATTGCATGTAAAAATACATGTGCTGAATAGACTACAGAGACAGGGAAACAGGAATTCACATATTTGTTAACTTTAAAACACATGGAGAAATATTTTAACAAATAATTGACTAGATTTATAACTCCTACCCTAAATAATGCAAAAGGCAATTCCACTATACACCATGCCTTCTCTGAACTGCTTGTATTTCTATTTTTTTTGGTTTATTTTTCTCCATCTTATTAGGATTAGTTGTCAGAGTCTAGTAGGGTAAGTGTTAGTGTGAGGTATTCAGTATTTTGAAAGGAAAATTGGAAAATGAATCCAAAGTGTATGTAAATATGTGGTACACAAAAATCTTCCCACTCTCATCCAGAACAATGCCTTGACATTACAATCACGCAGAGTAAGACACAATTAGAAGAGAAGAGTTAGAAAATCTGTGAATAAATATCTGGAATGGAATATGCTCAGGAGTTCACAACCTTGGAGGAGGTAGAGGAGATTCCAAAAGTAAGGGACAGTGTAATCATTCCAAAAACATGGAGCTCTGCTGGCGTAAAGACTTCTTGAGAAACTGCCTCTGAGGGTGGGCACTTGAAATATATGTTGTTGTCGGGAGCTTCAGCTTCGTTTGTAGTGAGACCATCAAATCAGCGTCTTCATCTATGTGACCTGGAGGACATGGTTTCTTATTTTCCCTGAACATGAGTCAGCAGTGCTGAATACTCTCTTTGTAGGTAAACTGTGGACACGAGGGGCTAAGTGTATCCACATGGGCCTGTGAAGCTATTTGGTCATTCTCCACTTTTCGTGGTGTTTCTTGCTGCTGCACTGGGATTTTGGTATTTGCTTCAAGAAATACAAAGAATTCAACTGTTACTCTGTGCGTCAGGGGGTTCTATCACGTGTGGTGGGTCAGGGTCTGCAGGAGAATGCACCTAACAGGCTTATATCCCACATAGTTGCCCCCTTGACCATAGCAACCTGATTCTAAATATTTCCCTAAAACCTCTGCATATAACAAGATGCCTTTATATTGAAGGGACTGCTGGCTGCACCACATCAGTCACAAGCCATTTGGAAGCCAAAGGCAGATCCACATGAACACACCGCAGATGTTTTATCACACACCTGCCCACCAATGCTCTAGGCCCACTCCTCAGCAGGCTCCAGCTTCCTGGCATCACTGTTCTGCACAATTTTTATGAAAACCAGTCAATCAAGGCACTGACTGTTATTCTTATGATCGGCCACAGGATATCCAAAGAATCTCCAGTGCCAACTTGTCATGGGAATTTTAAAAATTTCATGATATATTGACCTAGCCATTTTTCAAGGATGAAGTTGGAGGCATTCTGGAACTATTAAATGGTGAGGAAGCTCATTTCAATGAAATATCTGGAGATCTCTCACAGGAAAGACTTCCCAAAGAGTGGCCAAAAGGTCACATGAATCCAGGAACATTGAGGTCTACAATGTGAGGTCCATGTGTGTTTTGACTCTCAACAATGGTTGCCAAGTTTTTCAAACAAAATCATGTGATATCCTGGCTGAGATTTCCAGTGTTCTGTGAATAATTACCCTGGGCCTAGATCTCAGTTTCCAAGGGCGACTCTCATGCGTGGCCTCCTAAAATTCCAACACTATTCATGGCAATACTTCTCTGAGTTCAGTACGAGAACTCAGTCTTTATGGAGAATCCCACCAAAGTTCAAGCCAAGGTGGACCATGTAATCTCTACTAACCGCCACAAAAATGACTACAATTAAAACCAAAACACTCCCACATGGCCCTCATTTTCTTCCATACAGACACTCATCAAAACCTCTGGCTGGAGGTTTCCGTGAGGGGTGCAGCCCAAGACAGTGTCCAAAATATGCTTCCTTGCCCCTCATTTGCCTAAAGTCAGGGTGGCCTGGACACCCTTCCTGTGAACTAAGAGTCATCAAATAGGCCTGCCGTTTATTTTGCTCTGCTTCTTAAATTTGAGGCCTACTGATGGTGGGATTTAGATTCCTCATGTGAATTGGAGTCATGAGAAAACCCAATCACCTATGGGCTAGAATCTGCAGGGCTTTGAAGAACTTATTTGACCCAAAGGAGGCCTATTCTCACTTAATGGAGGTCAGGAACCTTACCACGGAAGGAGAGAGACTTCATCCACAATGATTGCTCTTTTGGACATTTTGCTTTTGGATGCATACATGGGATCTCTCTTTAGATCCATCAGGTGCAGAGAATCTAAGCCACAGAATTACACAAGGCCAAGAGGCTGATTAAGACATATCCCTTTCCAAAGCAATTAAGCAAAGAGCCACAGTTGATGCCCCTTCATTTGCAGTTGAAAACTTTTCTTCAGGCTTCAAAAAGGGTGGCCTGAGGCAAAGACTTTCCTGACATTCAGGGCAACAGAACATTAGGTAAGGAAAAGGCCCAAAGCATGGTTTCTCCACTGAGTCTTTACTGGTCACACTGATATCTGAGTTTTCTGAGATGCTCGCCATGCCCTTCATTTAACCAACACATGGCCGTGTCACAGAGCTTGGAGGTGGTACATATCTTGGACACAAAACCATGAGCCTATTCTGGAGAGTGGCCAGAATTCAGGAAGCAAACAGTAACTTAGGAAGATAGCAGGTGTTGCCGGTCCATAAGGCAAGCCGCAGTCCATTCATAAATTGGGAAGGATGAATGCTGGGAAGCTTTCTACTAGACAAGACTCATCCATTGATGCATTCTCTTTGCTAATGTCTACACCCACTGACACAGTGAGATACACAGACATAGAAACACTCGCCTTTTCATACGACTTTCTGGAAACACTTTACTCCAAACCAAACAAACCGCCTTTCAGACATATTCTCAGAGCATGAGAAAAAAACCACAAACCCACACCCCCAGCCAGATAAGCACCTCCTTCCTCCAAGTAGGTTTGTAACTATCCGGAGTGTCCTCTGACTGATAGGCCATACTATGTTCCCCTGAAATGGCCTCACCTATCTCACATCTGGTGTCCATGGCCAATTCTGTGAAGTTGTCAGGAGCCAGCAGTTAGCCACTGCCTTCTTTCTCAGGAAAGGCCCCTCTTAAGAGCTTTCCTGTCATTTGTCCATTCTCACATCAGTAGATACCAAGAAAGACTGACTCTGTCCTTGTTATATCAAACAAGTGAGACCACTGGGTCTGGGACTGAGACAGGCTCTAGGTGCCTGGCTTCCTGGATCCCAAGTTCAGAAAGTGCCATGAACAAAAAAGTGAGGTGAGGTAACTTCTTTCAGGAACTGAATGAGGTTACTGCCTTGGCAACCAGTTTGTCCTAACACATGCATCCAAGTGTCCCATGACATGTAGGCTGACCGTATTTCTGTGACACTTTCACAAGTTAGAATGGTATATCAACCATAGGCACCTGGGAACAGCTCTCCACACAGGCCTCATTTGGTCCATCTTCTCTAGATTAAGAAGAGAGAGGCTGATTCAGACAAAAGCCTTCATCCTGACCAGGTTGTTTGGCATGGAAGATGACTTTTGATCTCTCAGGACCTTCATACCTGCCTACATCTTCTCCAGGGATCAATTCTGCATGGACCTTTGAGGTTCTCAGCAGGTGGACAATCCCCTACTTTTCTGTATTGTAAGACCAACTCTGTCCCTGCTCTTTTGTAAATGTAGATTGAGGGAACAGTTTATGGTTAGGGTTAATTACATGTTTGTTTTGGGTTAGGAATCATTTTGGTGGATGAATAATGGTATTGGGAATCTGTGATATATATAAGAACATTGAGTTGAAAAATATGTATGAAAACAGAAATGTAGTAAGATTTAAAGTCCATATTGGCATTGGGCCTTTGATTTGGATACTTAGCTTTGAATTACGTTCTGCAGTGATGTCTCAGATAAATTGATTATCAATGACATAGGACCTTGTACCTTGGATGATAGATTGTAGAAAAGAACATCCACTCAAACAGGGATAGTCCAAAGGATTAGGAAGATAGTCGGTAGGTTTTGCAAGAAGTGTGAGTACAGGATATGGACCAAAAGTTCTTTATCAATAGGGTTTCGGTAATAGAATGAAGGTCAATGTCAGCACATGTGAAGAGTCAGTCACATAGGTAAACTGGGGAAAATATGTAGGAAAGGAAACATCAATAGAGACAGTAGGAAATCAGGCAAAGTATAAAGTGAGTGATAGGATTAGACATTTTAACAGGGTTGATGTTGACTATATAATCTTCGAAGAAACAAATATGTAGTCACCAATAGGATGGACATTTGAGAGAATTAGGCAACCTAGACATCAATGTTTTTAGTAATCCATGCTCCCATTCAATTTAGGCTTTTGTACAAACATATGTGTGATCTTTGCATTTTGTATCCAAAATAGTACTGTGATAAAATGTATAGGTAGATCAGGTGACATAAGTATTTTTTCCACCATTTCAGGGAGCAATATTTTGAAGATGTATAAATTAGTATTGCAGGTACAAAGAGGTGTACCCTGTGTGTATGAATATAGAGATAATGCATGAATAGATGATACTGTGAATAAATAATATAACTGATTCCACTTTAAATAATGGATTAAATTGATATCTTAAAATTTACAAGAAATCTTATATTGATACACAGTCATTCATTCCTATCAGTTATACATCTAATGGTAATATGAGGGTTATGGTTTGTCATTAAGGGTGTGTGAGTTTTGCTTCAAAAGTAATTATGGAAATCGAAAATAATGTGTTTGTAAAGAAGTCTCATGAAGAGACTAGTCAAGAAACATGGAGGAATACGTGTGTTCTGAAGCAGGAAGTAATTGAAAGTGAAACAAATTGATATAAATTAGCGAACTTGTGGATGAAATATATATCCCATGATGTGCATAAACTGAAGAAATAGTAATGTACCAGTGTTGAATACAAATGAACGTCAAAATACATATCATGTCCCATAGGAATCTACTTGCATTGATGTTAAACTTGGTCAGTAACTGTAGAAATATTAGGATTTGTATGCATCATTCACTGAAGTTAGTTTTCAGTACTAGGAAACAAATATGTATTTCAGGTGGATGAATATTTCTGAGAATAATCTTGTGAAAAGTTGATAATAAATCCACATACATGAACATGAATAAATTTTGGGAGTGTATAATAAGACACATATATTTCATATTTTCAAAAATCTGGAGAGTGTTTATATATATATAGATAGATAGATAGATAGATATAGATATAGATATAGATATAGATATATATATATATATATATATATATATATATAGATACATATATATACATATGCCTATATATATATACACACACACACACTCACACAGACATTAAAAAGTAGCAATATATATGCCAATCGAAATTTATTACGAAATATATATAATCCACACATCCCAAAATATACTTTTTACTGAACATGGATTTATATATAATTTTGTTCAGCTAGAAAGGTCACCAATAGTTTGAATTTTCAGTTCCAACAGCATTAATAGGAGTGATCTCTTCTCACAATTTGCATCTGCCAAGTCAGCAACCTCTCAAGTATATACATGTGATACCAGGTAAAATTCTATATGTGCATATAAAAACACATGTGCTGAATAGGCCACAGAGAAAGGGAGAGAGGAATTCACATATTTGTTAACTTTAAAAACACATGGAGAACTGTTTTAATTAAAAATTGATTAGATTTATAATTCCTAGCCTATATAATGCAAAAGGCAAGTCCAATTATACAACATGACTCCTCTGAACTGCTTGTATTTCTATTCTGTTTTGGTTATTATTCTCCATCATGTTAGGATTAGTAGTCAGAGTCTAGTGGGGTATGTGTTAGTGTCCAAAATAAGCTCTCTTACCCCTCATTTGCCTAAAGTCATGGGGGCCTGGACACCCTGCATTTGAACCAGGAGTGATAAAATAGGACTGCAGTTAATACTGCTCTGCTTCTCCATTTTGAAGCCTACTGCCTGTCAGGTATAGATTCTTTATGTGATTTGGAATAATGAGAAAACCCAAGCACTTCTTTAGGGCTTTGAAGATTTCATTTGAACCAAATGATCCCTATTCTCACTTGATGTAGGTCAGGAACATAACAAAGGAAGGCAAGACACTTCATCCACCATAACTGATCTTTTTGCCATTTTGGTTTGGATGCACACATGGGATCTTTCTTTAGATCCATCAGGTGCTGAGAATCTAAGCCACAACCTCACACAGGTCCAAGAGGCTGATTAAGACACATCCATTTCCAAAGAAACTAAGCAAAGAGCCACAGGTGATGACCATTCATTTTCATTTGAAAACTGTTTTCTTCAGGCTTCACAAAGGGGTGGCCTGAGGCAAAGACCTTCCTGACATTCAGGGCAACAGAAACATAGGTAAGAGAATGGCCCAAAGCAGGGTTTCTCCACTGAGAATTTCCTGGTCACACTGATATCTGAGTTTTCTGAGATGCTCGCCATTCCTTACCGCTATCCAGTACATGGCCATGTAACAGAGCTTGGAGGTGGTACATATCTTGGACACAAAACCATGAGCCTATTCTGCAGAGTTGCCAGAATTCAGGAAGAAAACAGGAACTTAGGAAGATAGTAGGTGTTGTCCCTCCATAAGGCAAGCTGCAGTTCATTCATAAATTGGGCAGGATGAATGCTGGGAAGCTTTCTACAAGACAAGACATATCCATTGATGCATTCTCTTTTCTAATGTCTACAACCACGGACACAGTGGGATACACAGGCATAGAATCACTCACCTTGTCAAAAGACTTACTAGAAACAGTCCATTCCAAACCAAACAAACTGTCTTTCCTACCTATTCTCAGAACATGAGACAAAACCACAAACTGACACTCACACTCACAAAGGCATCTCCTTCCTGCAAGTAGGTCTCTGACTATCTGGAGTGTCCTCTGTCTGTTGGGCCGTATAATGTTCCAATGAAATGTCCTGTCCTGTCTCAGATCTGTCTCCTTTGCAAACTCTGTGAAGTTCTCAGGAGCCAGCGGTGAGCTACTACCTGCTTTCTCAGGAAAGGCCCCTCTTCAGATCTGTCCTGGCATTTGGCAATCCTCACATTAGTAGATACCAAGAAATACTGACTCTGTCCTTGGTACATCCAAACAAGTGAGCCCACTGGGATTGGGACTGGGACTGGCTCTGGCAGCCTGGCATCTTGGATCCCAAGTTCAGAGAGTTACATCACCAAGGAAGTGAGGTAGGTCACTTTCTTCAGGAAATGTATGAGGTCACTACCTTGGCAATCACTTTGTTTTAACATTTGCTTCCAAGGGTCCCATGAGATAGAGGCTGCCCCTACTTTCGGTGACAAGTTCACAAGATAGAATGGTATAACAAACATAGGCGCCTGGGAACATCTCCCCACACAGGACTGGTTTAGTCCATCTTCTCTACATTTAGATAGAGAGACTGATTCAGACACATCCCTTCATCCTGACAAGGGGGTTTGCCATGCAAGATGACTTTTGCTCTCTCAACTCCTTCATAGCTGCCTACGTCTTCTCCAGGGATCATTTCTGCATGGACCTTTGAGGATCTCAGCAGGTTTAAGAACCCCTACATTCCTGTATTGTAAAAGCAACTCTGTCCCTGCTCTTCTGTAAAGTTTGATTCAGGGAAGAGTGTATGGTTACGGTTAATAAAAGTTCAATTTGGGTTAAGAAACATTCCACGGCATGAATAATGGTATTGGGAACCTGTAATATTTACAAGAATGTAAAATTGAAATATAAGAATGAAAACAGAAATCTAGGTAAGATTTGAAGCCCAGAAGGGCATTGGGCCCTTGATTGGGATACTTAGCTTTGAATTATGTTCTGCAGAAATGTCTCAGATAAATCAATGTTCAATGGCATAGGACTTTGTACCTTGAATGATGGAATGTCAAAGAGAACTTCTAGTCAAGAAGGGATAGTCGGTATTATTAGAAAGATAGTCTGTAGGTTTAGAACTAAGAGTGAGTATAGGATTTGGACCAAAAGTTATTTTGCAATAGGGTTTCTGGTAGAGATTGAATGTAAATGTGAGCACATGTGAAGAGTCAGTCACAATGATAAGCTGGGGAAAATATGTAGGAAAGCAGATATCAATAGAGACATTAGGAAATCAGGCAAATGAAAAAGTGAGTGATAAGATTAGACATTTTCAAAGGGCTTGAGGTTGAATATATAATCTTAGGAAGAAACAAATATGTAGTCAAGAATAGGATTCACATTTGAGAGCATTAGGCAAACTGGACATGGAAGTTTTTAGTAATCCATGTTCACTTTCCATTTAGGTTTGGTAAAATCATAAGTGTCACCTTTGCGTTTTGTGTCCAGAATATTACTGTGATAAAATGTATATGTAAATCAGGTGACATGTGCATTTCTTCCACCATTTCTGGGAGCAATATTTTGAAGACGTATAAATTAGTATTGGGGGTACAAAGAGGTGTATCCTGTGTCTATGAATATAGAGATAATGCATGAAAAGACCATACTGTGAATAAATAATATAACTGGTTCCACTTTAAATAATGGATTTAATTGATATCTGAAACTAAGTAAGAAATCTTATATTGATATACAATCATTCATTCCAGCTAGTTGTACATCTAATGGTAATACTAGGGTTTGGCTTATCATGACGGGTGTATGAGTTTTGCTTCAAATGTGATAATGGAAATCGAAAATAATGAGTTTGGAAAGAAGTCTCATGAAAAGAGCAGTCAAGAAACATAGAGAAATACATGTGTTCTGAAGCAGGAAGTGACTGAAAGTGAAACAAATGCGTATAAATTAGCGAACTTGTGGATGAAATATATATCCTATGATGTGCATAAACTGAAGAAATAGTAATGTTCCAGTGTTGAATAAAAATGAATGTCAAAATACACATCATGTCCCATAGGAATCTACTAGCCTTGATATTAAACTGGGTCAGTTACTATAGAAATATTAGATTTTTTTTTTTGGTGTTATAATAGAATTTATTTTACCACTAGCATGCCACAGAATGTTGAGGAAAGAGCAATGGATTTTTAGTTATCGCACTAATAATCTAACATTTAATGACTCTTTTGGATAGTCTAGAAATTACATAAGGCTATGTAACATAATTTTTTTAATTTAACATCCATAAAAGCTTGGAGTTTTGGTAATATTTCTACTTTTTTATTTTTAATTTTTTCAGTTGTGATTGACCTTCATTTTGTTTATTTGTATGTGGTGCTTAGAATAGAACCCAGTGTCCCACACATGCTAGAAAAGCATGTTACCACTGAACCACAAACCCAGCCCCTCCACTTTTATCTTTACATCGAACATGCCTCTCCCTCATCTTTACTCACTTTCTTCCTCATTTTCCCCCTTCTCTCTCTTGCTTTTTCGTTTTCCTTTCATATCTGTTTTTCTCTCATGTCATTACAAACAGTAGTATGCTATAAAATTTAAATTTAAGACTGTTTTTTATAGTCATTGTTCTTTTCTTGAGAAAATTTAATAATTATAATCACCTGATAGATATATTAAAATAAATTTTTATACATATGTATCTATATTCATGCATATGCATTACATATTATATATATATATACATACATATACATTTAAAAGTACTTTGATTAGCCTGTTAAAAATAATATAGACCAAAACTTTCTTAATTCTCAAGCCTTCCAGAATTAACATCTTACAGTGAAAATCAAATAAACATATTTAAATAAACAGGTATCATTCTTTTTATCAATACTGATAATTTAAGGTTTTATATCACATTAAGCTATAATACGGCATATTAAATCTTATGAATTAGAAAAAGTTTTTTGAATAACCTATTATTTAAGGACCATATGCACTGACATTTTAAAGGCTTTCTTGTGATTTCAATTTCTATCAATTGTGTATTAATTGCCAAATGCTTATTTTAGTACTTTTCATATTCATAATTGATATAAAGTCAATTGTTTAATTCTTCTTGTAAATAATTACTTATTACAGTAGGGACATTATTAATAATTCTAAATCTGTATAAGAAAATAGTACAAAGATATTTTCATGCAAAATTAAGAATAATTGTGTGCTCTAAATGTCTGATTGTTGATACATATAACAAAGAGCTTTTGATGAGTCTCTTCCCCAGTAAAACATAAAATGCAAAGATATTGTTGGGTATATATGTGCAAATAAAGATAAAGAAAATACACATTATCAACTAGAAACTATTAAATAAAAGGTGAAAACAACAATCCAACACATTGTACGAATTTGTCAGATGAGGTAGTATTCTGGAAGAATAGCCTAAGACTAGACCTGGTCCATGACAAAATATTCACGAAAAAAAATGAAATATGAAAAATATAGAAAATGCTATGAATTTTTCATGAAGGTAGGTGAATTATCCTTTAATCTCAATTTATGTGCATTTTCAAAAGCCAATTTCCTGGTAAAATAAATTTGTGATAGTTACAACTAAACGAAACAAAGTTTCTGCTTAGCAAAATGAATGCATCTCAACCCATTTTTAGCTGATTTCTTCCCTCTCAATTTTAAACCGTTATTTATTTATTTATTTCTATTGGTTGTTCCAAACATTACAAAGCTCATGATATATCATCTTTGATACATTTGACTCAAATGGGTTATGAACTCCCATTTTTTCCACAAATATGAATTTCAGAATCACATTGGTTACACATTCACATTTTTGAACAATAGCATATTAGTGACTGTTGTATTCTGCGACCTTTCCTATCCCCCACTATCCCCCCTCCCCTCCCCTCCCATCTTCCCTCTCTACCTCATCTGCTGTTGTTCAATTCTCTCCATTGTTTCCCCCCCATTTCCCCTCAAATCCTCTTATATGTAATTTTGTGTAACATTGAGGGTCTCCTACTATTTCCATATGCTTTCCCTTCTCTCTCCCTTTCTCTCCCCCAACTCGTCTTTGTTTAATGATAAACTTTACCTCATGCTCTTCCTCGATGTTCTGTTCTTAGTTGCTCTTTTAATATCAAAGAAGACATTTGGCATTTGTTTTTTTAAGGATTGGCTAGCTTCGCCTAGCATAATCTGCTCTAATGCCATCCATTTCCATGCAAATTCAATGATTTTGTCATTTTTTAATGAAGAGTAATACTCCATTTTGTATAAAAGCCACATTTTTTTATCCATTCATTTATTGAAGGGCATCTAGGTTGGTTCCACAGTCTAGCTATTGTGAATTGTGCAGCTATGATCATTGATGTGGCAGTATCTCTACAGTACGCTCTTTTAAGATCCTCAGGAAATAGTTCGAGAAGGGTGATAGCTGGGTCAAATGGTGGATCCATTCCCAGCTTTCCAAGGTATCACCATAGTACTTTCCAAATTGGCCTCACCAATTTGCAGTCCCACCAGCAGTGTACAAGTGTACCCTTTTCCCCACATTCTCACCAACACTTATTTTGTTTGACTTCATAATGGCTGCCGATCTTACTGGAGTGAGATGGTATCATAGGGTGGTTTTGATTTGCATTTCTCTGACTGCTAGAGATAGTGAGCATTTTTTCATGTACTTGTTCATTGATTGAATGTCCTCCTCTGTGAAGTGTCTGTTCAGGTCCTTGGCCCATTTGTTGATTGGGTTATTTGTTATCTTATTGTTTAATTTTTTTGAGTTCTTTGTATATTCTGGATATTAGGGCTCTATCTGAAGTGTGAGGGGTAAAAATTTGTTCCCAGGATGTAGGCTCTCTATTTACCTCTATTATTGTTTCTCTTGCTGAGAAAAAAAAATTAGTTTAAGTGAGTCCCATTTGTTTATTCTTGTTATTAACTCTTTGGCTATGGGCATCCTATTAAAGAATGTGGAGCCCGACCCCACAGTATGTAGATCGTAGCCAACTTTTTCTTCTATTAGACGCAGTGTCTCTGATTTGATATCTAGCTCCTGGATCCATTTTGAGTTAACTTTTTGCATGGTGAGAGAAAGGGATTCAGTTTCATTTTGTTGCATATGGATTTCCAATTTTCCCAGCACCATTTGTTGAAGATGCTATCTTTCCTCCATTGCATGTTTTTAGCCCCTTTATCAAATATAAGAAAGTTGTAATTTTGTGGATTGGTTTCTGTGTCCTCTATTCTATACCATTGGTCCAGCTGCCTGTTTTGGTACCAGTACCACGATGTTTTTATTACTATTGCTTTATAGTACAGTTTGAACTCTTGTATCGCTATACCTCCAGATTCACACTTCCTGCTTAGAATTGCTTTTGGTATTCAGGGTCTTTTGTTTTTCCATATGAATTTCATGATTGCTTTATCATTTCTACAATAAATGCCGTTGGGATTTTTATTGGCACCGATTTAAACCTGTAGAGAACTTTGGGTAATATCAACATTTTGATGATGTTAATTCTGCCTATCCATGAACAAAGTACATTTTTCCATCTTCTAAGATCTTTTTCTATCTCTCTCTTTAGGGTTCTGTAGTTTTCATTATATAAATCTTTCACCTCTTTCGTTAGGATGATTTCCAAGTATCTTATATTCTTTGTGGATATAGTGAATGGAGTGGTTTTCCTCATTTCAATTTCAGAAGTTTTTCTGCTGATATACAGGAATGCCTTTGATTAATGCGTGTTGACTTTATATCTTGCCACTTTGCTGAATTCATTTATTAACTCTAGCAGTTGTTTGTAGACCCTTTTGAGTCTGTTAAATATATTATCATGTCATCTGAAAATAGCGATAATTTAAGTTCTTCTTTTCCTATTTTCATGTCTTTAATTTCTTTTGTCTGTCTAATTGCTCTGGCTAGTATTTCAAGAACTAAATCGAATAGAAGTGGTGATAGAGGGCATCCCTGTCTTGTTCCAGATTTTAGAGGGAATGCCTTCAGTTTTTCTCCATTTACGATGATGCTAGCCTGAGGTTTAGCATATATAGCTTTTACAATGTTGAGGTAAGTTCCTGTTATCCCTAGTTTTTCTAGTGTTTTGAACATAAAGGGAGGCTGAACTTTGTCGAATGTTTTTTCTGCATCTATCAAGATGATCATATGGTTCTTGTCTTTAAGTCTATTGATGTGGTGAATAGCATTTATGGATTTCCGTATATTGAACTAGCCTTGCATCCCTGGGATGAATCCTACTTGATCATGGTGCACAATTTTTTGATATGCTTTTGTATTACATTCACCAGGATTTTATTGAGAATTTTTGCATCCTAGTTTATTAGAGATATTGGTCTGTAGTTTTGTTTCTTTGAAGTGTTTTTGTCTGGTTTCGGGATCAGGGTGATTTTGGCCTCATAGAATGAATTTGAAAGAGCACCTTCATTTTCTATTTCTTGAAATAGCTTGAAAAGTATTGGTATTAATTCTTCTTTTAAGGTTTTGTAGAGCTCCGCTCTATACCCATCCACTCCAGGGCTTTTTTTGGTTCGTAGTCTTTTGATGGCTTCTTGTATTTCTTCCTTTTTTATTGGTCTGTTTAAATTGTGTGTGTCTTCCTGACTCAATCTTGGCACATCGTATGACTTAAGAAATTTATTGATATCTTCACTATCTTCTATTTCATTTGAATATAGGGTTTCAAAATACTTTCTAATTATCTTCTGTATTTCTGTAGTGTCTGTTATGATAATGCCTTTTTCATGTCGTATGTTAGTAATTTGAGTTCTCATTCTTCTTCTCTTTGTTAGCATGGCTAAGGGCCTGTCGATCTTATTTATGTTTTCAAAGAACCAACCTTTAGTTTTATCAATTTTTTCAATGTTTTTTTTTTGTTTCAATTTCGTTGATTTCTGCTCTAATTTTAATTATTTCTTGTCTTCTACTACATTTGCTGTTGTTTTTCTTTTCTTTTTCTAGGTTTTTGAAGTGTAGTGTGAGTTCATTTATTTTATTTTATTTTATTTTTTTGAGGAAAGAACTCCAAGAAATGAATTTCCCTCTTAAAACTGCTTTCATTGTGTCCCATAGATTCCAGTATGTTGTGTCTGTATTGTCATTTGTCTATAAGAATTTTTTATATCCTCCTCTATGTCTTCTGTAACCCATTGATCATTCAGTAGAATATTGTTCATTTTTCCATATGATGTAGGATTTTTCCTTCCTTCTTTTATCATTTATTTCCAGTTTCATTCCAATATGATCAGATATGGTGCATGGTATTATCTCCAAGCCTTTATATTTACTAAGGGTTGCCCTATGGCATAATATATGAACTATCTTTGAGTAGGATCCTTGTGTTGCTGAGAAGAACGTGTATCCACTTGAGGATGGTTGATATATTCTATATATGTTGGTTAAGCCTAGGTTATTTATTGTGCTGTTGAATTCCATAGTTTCTTTATTCAGTTTTTGTCTAGAGGATCTTTCTAATGGCGAGATCAGTGTGTTGAAGTCACCCGTAGTTATTGTGTTGTAGTCTATTTGACTCTTGAACTTGAGGAGAGTTTGTTTCATGAGCGTTGCAGCTCAATTGTTTGGTGCATACAAATTGATAATTGTTATGTCTTGTTGGTGGATGGTTCCTTTTAACAGTACATAGTGTCCTTCGTTATCCCTTTTTATTAATGTAGGTTTGAAATTGATTTTATTTGATATGAGTATGGCTACTCCTGCTTGCTTCCGAGGGCCATGTGAGTGGTATGATTTATCCCAACCTTTTACTTTCAGCCTGTGTATGTCTTTACCTATCATATGAGTCTCCTGAAGGCAGCAGACTGTAGGATTTGTTTTTTTGATTCAGGTTACTAACCTATGTCTCTTGATTGGTGAGTTTATGCCATTAACATTTAAGGTTACAATTGAAATATGATTTTTACTTTCATTCATGTTTATTTATTTATTTATTTTTAGTTTGGCTAGTTTTTACTTTTTGGTTATTTTTCTCCCCCTTTACTGAGATACCTCCTGCTGTTAGTTTGGGGCACTATTTATCAATTCCTCTTCTTCTAGTATTTTGCTCAAATGCTTTGCAGTGCTGGTGTTCTTTCTGCAAATTCTTTTAGCTTTTGTTTATCGTGAAAGACACTAATTTCATTGTCAAATCCCAAACTTAATTTTGATGGATACAGTACTCTTGGTTGGAATCCATTATTTTTCAGCGTTTGAAATACATTGTTCCAGGATCTACTCGCTTTCAAAGTTTGTGATGAAAATTCAGTCGTTAACCTAATTGGTTTACCCCAGAATGTAATCTGCCTCATTTCTCTTTTAGCTTTTAATATTCTCTCCTTGTTCTGTATGTTAGCTATCTTGATAATTCTATGTCTTGGAGTTGGTCTATTATGGTTTTGAATGTTTGAGGTCATGTAGGCTTCAAGGATTTGGCAATCCATTCCATCTTTTATCTCTGGGAAGTTTTCTAGAATTATTTCATTTAATATGTTGTCCATTCCTTTGGTTTGAATCTCTATGCCTTCTTCTATCCTGATGACTCTCAAATTTGTTTTTTTATGACATCCCATATCTCTTAAATAGATTGCTCATGGGATATAAGCATCTTTTCTGTGTTCACTACATTCTTTTCAAGTTGATAAACTTTGTCTTCATTATCTGATCTTCTGACTTCTACTTAATCTAGTCTATTTACAATATTCTCGTTTGAGTTTTTAATGTGGTTTATATTTTTCTGCATTCCTAGGATTACTGTTTGATTTTTTTAAGAACTCTGTCTTTTGGTAAAGCTCCTTCTTTGCCATTTGAATTTGTTTGTTTAATTCATTTTCAAAATATTGTTTTATTGCTTGGACTTGCTGCCTCATGTCTTCTCTAATATTTCTTTCCATCTGAGTTAGGGATGCATTGAGTTTTTTCCCTATCCCTGTTTCTGATGATTCTAGGTCCTCCTGTAGAATTAAGTTGTCCGGCATTATTTGTACACCTTTTTCCCTTGTTTTTTCATGAAGTTCACATTACTTTCCAGCTCTGTTTGATTGCTGTGTTTCTGCTCTCTTCTATATATTTGTTTTGGTTTTATATATCTCTATTGTAGCTCCTTTGTGTTGGTAGACTGTGCATGCTAAAGTGGATTCCACTGGGAAGGAATTCCGACGGCCGAGCTCCAATGATGTCACCTCTCTGCTATGGTGGGCCCCAGGCTCTTTGCCCGGGTGTTCGCATGGGGGTGTGGGACTGTACTGTCTCTGTTTGTTTTCAGCTCCTGGTCGCGGGTGTGCAGGCGGTCACAAGCTGTCCAGTCACGCAGTCAGCGGGTGGGCTGTCATCGGCGGTTGTGCGATCTCTAGCCACCCATTAGGGCAGGCATATGGCAGGTGATTGGTCGCTGGTGGGCAGGCGGTCTCCAGCCGTCCAGTTGCACCTGCAGCGGGCCGGCTTTTGCCGGCGGGCGAGCGTTCTCCAGGCGCCCAGTCACGCGGGCCTGGCCTCTAGTCCCCTGGTTTCTCCTGCTAGTCCTGGTTTCTCTTGCTACACCAGTTTTCCCCTGAGTAATGCCCTCGGCAGCTCAAACTGTACTCTGGCCTGCCGTTTCTTGGGTGTGGATTGTGTCTATTGGGAACCCCAGCACTCTATTGTTTTTTTTTTTTTTTTTTCCGTTTGCCCCTTCCCCATCGCTGGCTAGACAGATTTTGTTTTCACCACTGATGGGAGGGGGAGTAGAAGGTCAGGTGCCTCTAGTTTCCCCCCCATCTTTATTCAGGCTCTCTCTGATAATCCCTCCCCTGGAAAGCTTAGGAAAGATTTTATGCAAATATCCTACTGTATGGGAGATGAGCGGAAAACACACAACTGTTTTATTGTTGCAATCTGTCGGAGAGTGGCGGTGGTTACTTCAGCTCTCCAAGATGGTTGCCGTTGGTTTCCTTGGTGGAGTTTCCGTTGTGGGGGATAGAACTGTAGCGCTTCCTTCCCTGACTGAGATCCCGAACTCCGCCTGGGGCTCAGTGGGGGGTCAGCCGGCAGGATTCCACAGAATCTGCAGCAACGTTTCTCCCTGAATGCTAGTCGCTTCTCGGTGGTGCCCCGACGTCTGTAGCCACGGGGCGGGCCGCACGGATCAGTAAGCCCGGATCTCCGGTTGCATATTCAGCTCACGTTTGAGACTCAATTACCGGACCTCGTTGGTGGAAATCATTCTTTTAGGTTTTGGTGCACACCCATTTTTCTATAAGATCCTAACAAGATAGTCTTTTGTCATTTTAACTCGTTATTCACCTGCAATGTGGCGTGGTACACTGGGTGTGATGCACTCTATTCGCGGCCAACTTGCAATGTCGAAATATTATGTTTTGTATGCACCATTTACTGAAGATAGATTTCAGTACTAGGCAACCAATATGTAATTCAGGTTGTGGAATATTTCTGAGAATTATCTTTTGAAAAGTTGATTATAAATCCACATTCATGATATGAATGAATTTGGGGAGTGCACAATAAGGCACATATATTTCATATTTTGAAAAATCTTGAGAGTATATATATATATATATATACACACAGAGAGACATTACAATGTAGCATTATGTATGCCAACGGAAATTTATCGTGAAATACATATCATCCAGAGATCCAAAAATATTAATTTTACTGAACATGGATTTATGTATAATGTTGTTCAAATAGGAGGCTCAGCCATAGGTTGAATTTTCAGTTTCAACAGCATTTAGGAGGAGTGATATCTTCTCACAATTTGTATCTGCCAAGTCAGCCACCTCACAAAAATGTACGTGTAATACTAGGTAGGATTCTATATATGCATATAAAAATACATTTGCTGACTAGGCTACAGAGAAAGGGAGACATAAATTCACATGTTTGTTAACTTTAAAAACACATGGAGAACTATTTCAACAAAAAAATTGACTAGATTTATAACTCCTACCCTATGTAATGCAAAAGGCAAGTCCAAGAATACCAAACATGCCTCCTCTTAACTGCTTGTATTTCTATTCAGATTGGGTTATTATTTTCCATGATATTACGATTAGTAGTCAGAGTCTAGTAGGGTAGGGGTTAGTGTCAGGGATTCAGTATTTCAAATGGAAAATTGGAAAATGAATCCAATGTGTATGTAAATATGTGCTACACAAAAATGTTCCCACTCTCATCAAGAACTATGGCTTGACATTACTTTTGCCCCAAGTAAGACACAATTAGAGGAGAAGTGTTAGAAAATCTGTGAATATATATCTGGAATGGAATATGCTCAGTAGTTCACAACACTGGAGGTGGTAGAGGAGTTCCCAAAAGTAAGGGATAGGGTGAACACTCCACAAACATGGAGCTCTGCTGGCCTAAAGACTTCTTGAAGAACTGCCTCTGAGGTTGGGCACCTGAAAAATATGTTGTTTTCTGGAGCTTTAGCTTCATTTGTAGTGAGACCATCAAAGCTGGGTCTACATCTATGTGACCTGGAGGACATGGTTTCTTATTTTCCAGTGAAGATGAGGCAGCAGTGCTGAATTTGCTCTTTGTAGGTAAACTGTGACCACTGGGGACTAAGTGTCTCCCCATGTGGACTGTGAAGCCATTTGGTCATCCTCCAAATTTCATGGTGTTTCTTGCTGCTACACTGGGAGTTTGCTATTTGATTCAAAAATACAAGGAGTTCTAGTGGGTCACAGTGCTGGATGGAGTTCTGTCACATGTGGTGGGTCAGTTTCTGCAGGAGAATGCACCAAACATACTTCTAGCCCACATATATTGCCCCATTGACCATAGCAACTTGATTCTGAACATTGCCCTGAAATCTCTCAGTATTACAAGATGCCTTTATATAGAAGGGACTGCTTGCTGCACCATGTCAGTCACAAGCCATATGGAAGCCAATGGAAGATCCACAGGCCCCACCACAGATGTTTTATCATACACCTGACCACCACGGCTCTAGGCCCACTACTCAGCAGGCTCCAACTTATTGGCATCTCTGTTCTACACGATTTTCATGAAACCGAGTCAATCAAAGCACTGTCTGGTATACTCATGATCAGCAACAGGACATCCAAAGGTCCTCCATTGCCACCTGGTCATGGGAAATTCAAAAATTTTATGGTATATTTGTAGCCATTTTTCAATGATGATGTTGGAGGCACTGTGGGTTAAAATTCACTCCAGAACCATTAAATGTAGAGGAAGCACATTTCAATGAAAGCTTTGGAGAATTCTCACAGCAAGGCTTCTCAAAAAGTGGCCAAATGGTCACATGAAGCCAGTCCCATTGAGGTCTACAATGAGGTCCATGTGTGTTTCGACTCTCAAATATGGCTGACAAGTCTTTCAGAATAAAATCACGTGATATCTTGGCTGTGATTCCCAGTGCTCTGTTGAAAGCCACCCTGCACATAGATCTCAGTTTTCAAGGGGGACTCTCATGCATGGCCTCCGAAAATCCCAACGCAATTCATGGCAATAATTCTCTGAGTTCAGTTCCAGAACTCAGTCTCTAAGGGGAATCACACCAGAGTTCATGTAAAGGTGGACCCAGTCATGTCTTCCAAACACCAAACAAATGGCCACAATTAAAACCAAAACACTCCCACATGGCCCTCATGATCTTTCATATAGACACTCATCATAACCTCTGGCTGGATGTTTCCATGAGGGGCGAAACACAAGACAGTCTCCAAAATAATCTCCCTTGCCCCTTAATGGCCTAAAATCAGGGTTGCCTGGACACACTTCCTGTGAACTAGGAGTGATCAAATAGGCCTGCTGTTAATACTTCTCTGCTTCTCCAATTTGAGGCCTACTGACTGTGGGGTTTATTTTTTTATGTGAATTGGAGTCATTATAAAACCCAAGCACATATCGGCTAGCTTCTGCAGGGCTTTGAAGAAATCATTTGACCCAAAGGATCCCTATTCTCACTTGATGGAGGTCAGGAACCTAAAAGAGAAAGGGGAGAGACTTCATCCACAATGACTGCTCTTTTGGCCATTTTGGTTTTGAATGCACACATGGGATCATTCTTAAGATACATCAGGTGGTGAGAATCTAAGCCATTGCCTCAAACAGGGCCAAGAGGCTGATTCAGACACATCCCTTTTCAAAGCAGTTAAGCAAAGAGCCACAGGTGATGCCCATTCATTTCCATTTGAAACCTGTTTTCTTCAGGCTTCACAAAGGGGTGGCCTGAAACAAAGACCTTCCTGACATTCAGGGCAACAGAACAATAGGTAAGCAAAGCAGGGTTTCTCCACTGAGACTTTATTGGTCACACTGATATCTGAGTTTTCTGAGATGCTCGCCATTCCCTTCAGCTATCCAGTACATGGCCATGTAACAGGGTTTGGAAATGGTACATATATTGGACACAAAACCATGAGCCTATTCTGTAGAGTGGCCAGAATTCAGGAAGAACGCACGAACTTTGGAAGATAGCGCGTGTTGCCCATCGATAAGGCAAGCCAAAATCCATTCATCAATTTGGCAGAATAAATGATGGGAAGCTTTCTACTAGACAGGACACATCAATTGATGCATTATCTTTTCTAATGTCTATAACCATGGACAGAGTGGGATACACAGACATAGAAACACTCGCGTTGTCAAATGACTTACTAGAAACAGTTCATTCAAAACCAAACAAACCGCCTTTTCTATCTATTCTCAGAACATGAGGCAAATCCATAAACACACAGCGACACCCACAGAGGCACCTCCTTCCCCAAAGTAGGTCTGTGACTATCCAGAGTGTCCTCTGACTGGTGGGTTATAGTATGTTCCCCCGAAATGGCCTGTCCTGTCTCAGATCTGGTCTCTTTAACCAACTCTGTGAAGATGTCAGGAGCCACTGGTGAACCACTATCTGCTTTCTCAGGAAAGGCCCCTCTTTAGAGCTTTTCTGGCTTTTGGCCATTCTCATATCAGTAGGTACCAAGAAAGACTGACTCTGTCCTTGGTATATCCAAACAAGTGAGACCACTGGGACTGGGACTGGGACAGGCTCTGGGTGCCTGTCTTCCTGCATCCCAAGTTCTTAGAGTTCCATCACCAAGGAGGTGAGGTGAGGTCACTTCCTTCAGGAACTGAATGAGGTCACTGCCTTAGCAACAACTTTGTCCTAACAGTTGCTTCCAAGGGTCCCATGAGATGGAGGCTGCCCCTTCGTCCTGTGACACTTTCACAAGTTAGAATGTATATCAACCATAGGCACCCGGGACCAGCTCTCCAAACAGGACTGTTTGAGTCCATATTCTAATGGGTGGCACTAGAGCAGATTATGCTTAGTGAAGCTGGCCAATCCCTAAAAAACAAATACCAAATGTCTTCTTTGATATAATGAGAGCAACTAAGAATAGAGCAGGGAGGAAGAGCAGGAAGAAAAGATTAACATTAAACAGAGACATGAGGTGGGAGGGAAAGAGAGAGAAAAGGGGAATTGCATGGAAATGGAGGGAGACCCTCATTGTTATACTAAATTACATATTAGAGGTTGTGAATGGAATGGGAAAATAAACAAGGTGAGAAATGAATTACAGTAGATGGGGTGGACAGAGAAGATCCGAGGGGAGGGGAGGGGCGATAGTAGAGGATAGGAACGGTAGCAGAATACAACAATTACTAGTATGGAATTATGTAAAAATGTGGATGTGTAACCGAAGTGATTCTTCAATCTGTATCTGGGGTAAAAATGGGAGTTCATAAATCACTTGAAGCTAATGTATGCTAATGTATGAATATGTTATGTCAAAAGATTTGTAAGGTTTTGAACAACCAATAATAAAAAAAAGAACAGAGAGGCTGATTCAGTAACAACCTTTCATCCTGACCAGGTTGTTTGCCATGGAAGTTGACTTTTGCTCTCTCAGGTCCTTCAGTGGTGCCTATATCTTCTCCAGGGATCACTTCTGCATGAAACTTTGAGTTTTTCAACAGGTGGAAGATTCACTACATTCCTCTATTTTAGGACCAACACTGTCCCTGCTCTTCTGTAAAGTTAGATTGAGGGAACAGTGTATCGTTTCGCTTAATAACAGGTTTGATTTGGGTTAGGAATCATTCTGCTTGATGAATAATGGTATTGGGAACCTGTGATATTTATAAGAATATATAGGTGAAATATAAGTATGAAAACAGAAATCTAGGTAAGATTGGAATCCCACTAGGGCATTGCGCTCTTGATTGGGATACTTAGCTTTGATACATGTTCTGCATAGATGTTTCAGATAAATCAATAATCAATGGCATAGGACCTTGTACCTTGGATGATTGAATGTAGAAGTGAGTATCCACTCAAACTGGGATAGTCGGTAGGATTAGGAAGATATTCTGTAGGTTTCAGAAGAAGAGTGAGTACAGGAATTGTAACAAAAGTTCTTTAGCAATAGGGTATCACATAGACAGTGAATGTAAATGTCAGCACATGTGAAGTGTTAGTCAAAATTGTGAACTGGTGAAAATATTTAGGAAAGCAGACATCAATAGAGACATTAGGAAATCAGGGAAAGTATAAAGTGAGTGATAGGATTAGACATTTGCAACAGGGCTGAGGTTGAATATATAGTCTTAGGAAGAAACAAATATGTTGTCATAAATAGGATTGACATTTGAGAGCATTAGGCAACCTGGACATGAATGTTTTTAGTAATCCATGCTCATTTTCCATTTAGGCTTTGGTACAATCATAAGTGTGACCTCTGCTTTTTGTGTCCAGAATATTACTGTGATAAATGCATACGTAGATCAGGTGACATGAGTATTTCTTCCACCATTTCTGGGAGCAACATTTTGAAGACGAATAAATTAGTATTGGGGTTACAAATAGATGTACCCTGTGTCTATGAATGTAGAGATAATGCATGAATAGACCATACTGTGAATAAATAATATAATTGGTTCCAACTTTAAATAAAGGATTGAATTGATATCTGAATATATACAGAAAATCTTATATTGATATACAATTATTCATTCCAACCAGTAATACATCTAATGGTAATATTAGGGTTATGTTTTATCATGAAGAGTGTGTGAGTTTTGCTTCAAAATGATTATGAAAATCAAAAATAATGTGTTTGAAATGAAGTCTCATGAAAAGACCAGTCAAGAAACCTGGAGGAATACATGTGTTCTGAATCAGTAAATGACTGAAAGTGAATCAAATGCCTATAAATTTGTGAACTTATGGATGAAATATATGTCCTATGATGTTCGTAAACTATAGAAATTCTATTGTACCAGTGTTGAATAAAATGAACTTCAAAATACACATCATGTCCCATAGGAATCTACTTGCATTGATGTTAAACAGGGTCAGTTAATGTAGAAATATTAGGATTGTATGCACCATTCACTGAAGTTAGTTTTCAGTAATAGGAAACAAATATGTATTTCAGGTGGATGAATATTTCTGAGAATAATCTTGTGAAATGTTGATTATAAATCCACATACATGAACATGAATGAATTTAGGTAGTGTATATAAGACACATATATTTATGAACATGAATGAATTTAGGTAGTGTATATAAGACACATATATTTTATATTTGGAAAAATTTGGAGAGTATATATATATATATATATATATATATATATATATATATTAAAAAACACACACAGACAATAAAATGTAGCAATATATATGCTAATCGAAATTCTTCATGAAATGTACATCAGCCACAGATGCAAAAATATTTATTTTACCGAACATCGATTTATGTATAATGTTGTTCTACTAGGAGGCTCACCCATAGGTTGAATTTTCAGTTCCAACAGAGTTTAGGAGGAGTGATTTCTTCTCACAATTTGTATTTGCCAAGTCAGACACCTCAGAAGAATATACGTGTGATACCAGGTAAGATTCTATATGTGCATATAAAAATACATGTGCTTAATTGGCTACAGAGAAAGGGAGACAGGTATTCACATATTTGTTAACTTTAAAAACATGTGGAGAACTATTTCAGTTAAAAATTAGCTAGATTTATAACACCTACCCTATATCATTCAAAAGGCAAGTCCAACTATACACCATGCCTCCTCTGTACTGCTTGTATTTCCATTCTGTTTGGATTATTTTTCTCCATCATATTAGGATTAGTAGTCAGAGTCTAGTAGGTTATGGTTTAGTGTCAGGTGTCCGGGCCGGCTGGACACTTCAACGTGGGCGTTGAACCTTGTTGGGGAGGAATGAAGGGACAAGAGTGATGAGAGAAGACAGCAAGACAACAGTTCTGATCATGCTGAAAACTTTTATAGTTCTCACAGTGTATTTATATGCTGCGGATGAGAAAGCTCTCTTATCGGCAGTTGCTGGATGTCTTCACAGGGTGAGATAACCTCAGGATATTTTAGGAAGACGGATAGCCGCAGGATGTCTCAGGGTGATAGATGGCTGCGGGATGTCTCCCAGGCAGGAAATCTCGCAGGGGTCTATTTCTTGTAAGTGTCAGGCTATTCTTTGAAGGAGAACTTCCTTCTAGCCCCTGACATCTTCCCCCTTTCTTATATTAAATATTTGACCATACCTTACAGGCCAATGTTTTAGGGGGTTATAGAGGCTCTGTTTCTCTAACAGGCCTTAGAATATCTCCTGATCTGATCGAGCATGTTTACTAGGAGATTTCGTGGTGGCCTAGGCATGTTTTTTAAGGAGACGGCTTTGAGGGGGAAGCATGCCAACTGCCATGCACCAGAGCGTGTCACTCAGAAGACTTGGGTTTTGGGAACCATGGATCCATCCTCCTGCAGTCCTTCCTGCACCCTCTGTTATTATGGCCTAACGTCCTCACTCCATGGGTGTGTCCTCCCCCAAACAGAGGGGCCCATGGAGGACGAACCCTTATGGCAAGGGCAGAAGATGGTTGGTCAGAGCTGTTACTTAGAGTTTTATATAAGAAAGAGAGATCTGTGGGCATGTAACCTTAAGAAATAAGCTTGTGAGGAGGGTAGAACATCCTTTTAAATGTTGGCAGCACGGTCTTCCATATCCAGGCGATGATAGTGGACCTGTAGGGGCTTAGAGGCCAAAATATTAATCTGTTCTTTAATAAATTGTAACAGCCTGTTTATAATGCAGGGTCCTAGGGACACCATTAAAAGTAAACCCAACAAAGGGCCTAATAGGGGAAGAAGATAGGGCAGAAATCCATTAAGCCCAGTCCAGAGGGGATTTTCAAATATTTCCCTTCGTCTCTTTTCTAGATCTTCTTGAAGCTGCTTAATTTTAGTGCATACTATGCCAGAATTATTGGCATAAATGCAGCATCATTCCCCTAAGGCCAAGCAAATACCTCCCTGGTTAGCTGTCAGCAAATTTAAGCCTCGTCTTTTTTGAAGGAACACTTCTGCCAGGGAGTCTATTTGGTCCTGCAAATCTTTAATGGTTCATGATAGAGTTTTTATCAGTTGTTACTGATAGAGTTTATAATTTGTTGAGACAGGCGATGGTAAGAGTGAATAGACGTGCCTAAGCCAGTGTACCTGTGCCCACAGGAACTGTTATTCCAAGGCTGGCAGATTGTTGGCTGCATCTGAAAAAGCAGAAATTTTGTCCTCATGAGGAGTCCCTCTGTCCCTGTTTTGAGGTAAGTCATTAACCTGTTTAACCAGGAGTTCTGGTAACCATCTTGGGGCTGTTTGATCTTGGTCCAAAACATAAGCTGAGCCTCCTCCCCAGATGAGGACAGGATCTGGGCCTTTTTATTTATTTGTAAGGGGATTGTATCACATAACAGGTGGGCGAACAGAATTGGACGAGGGATGGCAGTGTCTGTCTGCTGCCAAATGGCCTTCATTGTCTAGGGTAAGAAAAATAAGGGCAAATAATGCATTGTTAAGGCGATGCCTGGGTGTGGTAAATACAAGGGATGAAGCCTTAAGGAGGGTTAGCCAAGTTTTTAAGGTAAGGTGGGCAAGTTCCACAATGCCTTGGCCCTGAGGGTTGTATGGAATTCCAGGAGTATGACAAATTTGCAAGGTAGCACAAAACTGTTTAAACTTGGCAATGGTATATGTAGGATAAATATCTGTTTTAATATGTATTGGTTTACCCATAACAGAAAAGGCTGAAACAAGATGAGAAAGGACATTTTTGGTAGCCTCTCCAGAATGTGGTGATGCAAAAATAAAGCCGCTGAAGGTATCTACAGAAATGTGTATATATATTTGGCTATTACAAATTCAAGAAAATGAGTAACATCCATTTGCCAAAACTGATCGGGCAGTAATCCTCGGGGGTTAACTCCCAAGTGTTGAATGGGGAGGGAGGCAGCGCAACTAGGGCATGCTTTTACTATTTCTCGTGCCTGTTGCCTGGTAATTTTACAAAGTAATCAAAGGCTCTGGAAATTTAAATGGTGTATATTGTGTAACTCCGTGGCCTTTTGAATGGAGCCAACAAAAATTGGAAAGATGGAACGAGTTGCTGCATCAGCTTGGGCATTACCTTGAATTAGAGGGCTGGAAATATCAGAGTGTGCCCTTATGTGTCCTAAGAAAAATGGGTGTTGTCTGACCTGAATTAGCTGCTGAAGCTGGTGAAACAGAAAGGCCGCATTGTTAGAAGCCTTAATGGGGGGTGAAATCACCAGCAGGTGCACAGAATGAGCAATGTAGCCACTGTCTTTATAAATATTAACAGGATTATAAAAAATGTTATAAAAACTTGTGTTATGTCAAACAATTCCACAAACTGTGGTGACTGATAGACAGTATCAAAGGTGGTAGGCTGGTTATTGACAACAAAGACCGCTCGGCCATTACAGGAACCATCTGTAAAGACAGTAAGGGCTTGAGGAATGGGAGCATTTTGAGTAATTTCAGGAAAAGTAAATGGATGTAACTGGACAAAATGTAAAGGGGGGTCATTGGGGAGGTGGTGATCAATTGTTCCCAAAAGCCTGATAGGGAAATACCTCATTCATCCCTTGTCTCTAGTAAAAATTGGGTTTGGTCCTTAGTATATGGAATAAAAATATTATCAGGGTCTTTGCCAAAATGTTGTAGAGAAATCAAATGACCTTTAAAAATAATAGAAGCTACCTGAGCAAGATAAACAGTAATAACCTTCGAGGATGTGGTGGGTAAATGGACCCAAAACAAGGGGCAGTCTTTATTATTAAAATGTGGATCTCGCTGCCAAAATATTCCTGTGGGTGTATGAGGAGTGTGTAAAATAACCAGAACCAGAGGAAGGTTATAAGAAATTTGCGTAACAAATTGTTGGGCAATGGCTTCTGTGACTTGGTTTAATGCCTGTTATGCCTTGGGAGTAAGATTTTGAGGGGAGGAGGGGTGGGAATTACCTCTCAAAATATCATTAAGGGTCAAAAGTACACAAGTGCATAATTTTAAATATGTTATTAGCCATTGAATATGCCTCAGTAATTTCTGAAAATCTTTAAGGGTGTGAAGATGGTCCACACGTAGTTGTATTTTAGAAATTTGGATCTGATTTCTGTAGAATTTTAAGGCACAAACTTTTATAAGAGTCCTGTGTTTGAACCTTATTAGGAGCTATCTGTAGTCCCAAGGTAGTGAGGATTTTGTAAAAGTCCAAGTAACAATTATTAAGATCATGGGTATTAGGTGCAGCAATTAACAAATCATCCATATAATGTAAAATATAAATTTGTGGCCCTCGCTCTCTCACAGGGTCTACTTCTTGAGCAACGTATTTTTGGCAAAGAGTAGGGATGTTGGCCATACCTTGGGGAAGAACCTTCCATTGAAGTCTCTGCATAGGGCCCTGAATATTAATGCAAGAAAGACTAAAGCCAAAATAGGGTCTATCCACAGGATACAAAGGAATGGTAAAAAAGCAATCTTTTAAGTCCATAACCATTTTACAATAGTTTTTGGAAATAGCCACTGGTGTGGGAATGTCTGGCTGTAGTGCTCCCATCGGGAGTATAACTTTATTAATGGCACACAAATCTTGTAAAAGGCGCCACTTGCCTGATTTTTTCTTGATAACAAAAATAGGAGTGTACGATGGTGAGGTTGAGGGCTCTACATGGCGGGCTGCCAGCTGTTCCTTCACTAACATGGAGGCAGCCTCCAAATTTTCTTGGGTAAGGGGCCACTGATCCACCCACACAAGAGTCTGAGTCTCCCAAATAATTTTATCTCCATGGGAACAGGAGCGTCAGGAACCGACACTAAAAATCCAAATATCCAAATCCATATGTATTTTTTTTTTATTGGTTGTATAGGCTCCACCAGTCCTTGTCTCAGCCTCCCAAGGCCTGTACCAGGGACAAAATTCATACGGAGCATTTGATGAGTCACCATGGAATTGGGACTGGCAAGAATAACTTCTATTTGACTCAAAATATCTCCAGCCCATAGGTAAACAGGGAGGTCAGGAACAACGAAAGAAGTGACAGTTCCCTTATTACCCTCTTTATCAGTCCAGCTAAGAGCAGTAGAGCTGACCAGAGAATTTTTTGACTTTCCTATCCCTTTAAGGTCAGTCAAGGATGGGGTGAGGGGCCAACCTGATCGCCAGTATTTTTGAGAAATAATTGTCGCATCAGCTCCAGTAAGTACAATTGCTTGGTATTCCTTTCCTTCAATAAGTAAGGTAAGGGTGTGTCTAATATGAGAAATGGGATGAACCCAATATACCTCAGAGGAGCCCAAGGAGGCAGTCCCCCACAGTAGGTTTGGGAGGTGGAAATGCCCCTTAATCTAAGGGAAGAAGTATTAATTGTGCAAGACTTTTTCCTCCTGGGATGGCCACAACTCTATTAATAACTGTGGCCATTATTTTTATTTCTCCAGTGAAATCATTATCATTAATGCCAGGGAAGACCTGAACACCTTGTAAGGTAGTAGAGGCTCTTCCAAGAATAAGGGCACACGTATGAGATGGAGGGGCACCCATAATTCCAGTTGGTATTATCTGGGGCCCTTGCATTGAGTCTAATATTGTATCAGTGGTGGCACAGAGGTCCAATCCTGCACTGCCCGGAGTGGGTAGTTGGAGGGAGCCAATTGTGGAGAAGGATTTTGAGGTAGGTTGGGAGTTTGGGAGGGAACAAACCTCATTGCCCCAGGGAGTTTCCTGAGAAGTAGGAAGAAATAGGCTGTCTGAGGGCATTTGTCATTGATCTACACTCACTGGCCCAGTGATGACGTTTACCATATCAAGGACAAAGTGTAGCTGGGGTCGGTTTAGCTCCAGTTTGAGGAGACACTATTCTTACTCTTTGTTTGCCTGTCGGACACCTGCGTGCAAAATGGCCTGGTTGTTTACAAGTAAAGCAAGTACTTGAGCCAGTATTGTAAAAGGCCTTGGTAAATGCGGCACTAATTTGAGACCCATCGCATGGGCTGCACCCACGCCTGCACAGATTCTAATAAAGTCAGAAAGTTTCCCTTTGTCCTTATGATGTCGAAGAACATCCTGACATGCCGGGTTGACATTTTCAAAGGCAAGATGTTTTACAAAGGTGCTTTCGCTTTCGCTTGGTCCAAGCAAGCATTCCACAGCTAGGTAAAGCCGGGGAACAAAGTCGCTATAAGGCTCATCGGGCCCTTGTCGAGTTCTTGCCAGGGAAGTGATAGCCGAGGCCCTTTCAGGGAGGCATCTCCAAGCAACTAAGCCAGCCATCTAAATCTGCGCAAAAAGTCCAGCAGGGAAACGTGCCCGTTTAGTTTTAGTGTCAAAAGTTGCATTGCCCACTAGCTTAACATAAGTCCAGGATTTAGAGGAGGCCTTTGTTAATTTTTTTTGAGTAGTTTCTGACAGGGCTCTTTGAAATCTGCATTCCATAGCAGGAAGTCTCCGGCACTGAGGGCAGCTAGGTCTAAAAATTTCCAATCATTGGGAGTAAGAAATTGTGTGCTGCAGCTTTCTAATAAAGCCAACGTATAGGGCACAGTGGGGCCATAGTGAGCACAAGCCTTTTTAAGTTTTTCAAGAAAATGGAGGCTAAATTTTTTGTAGACACTCTGGGTTCCTTCCTGCCTAGGGGTGAACTCCTCATCCTCTAAGTCCTGATCTCCTTGATCCATTTCCCCCGCTTCCTCCTCTTTTTCCTCTTCTAAGTCTTTGACCTCAGCCTGGGCAGGCTTATCTATCTGACTGGTGGTGACTGGAAGGCGAGCACAGGCCGATGGAGCGGCTTCGCCTTTGTATTAGACCACTGTGGGCCAGCTTGTGTTGACTCCATTCCTAAGGCTAATGAAGAGAGCTCAGAGTCAAGGGATCTTTATTCTTTTAAAAATTGGATCTGTTCCTGTCCATGTTGGAGAGACTCTCTCAAGGGAGCCAGGTTAGGCAAGGGAAGTGGGGAAAAAATATCTGGGGGGACATTTGGCCCCTGAAGGGCCAGAGCACAAAAGGCAGGAGGGATATAGGAGGGAGGGGAATGTGTAAGTCCTATAGTCTGTGGCAGGGTCCTGAGAGGTGGAGAGTCTTCTGAATGGTAGCGAGCTGCTTCCTTCTCCAAGGTAGCCTCCAACCCAGGGGTCAATGTTTCTCCGGGATTTAAAACTGCATAAAGGCGGTTGGAAACCATTGGAGCCTTATTCATTAGTGTGGGATTTTGAGGAAGATCAGGAAGGTCCCAGGGTCCTGGGGAGACTAAGAAGGGTCTATGTCTATACTAACTGATGGGCATGCCGAGAAGGGACGAGAGGTCTTTTGCATAGTCTCTTCCCCAACCCTGACAAGTATTAAGGTACCATTGTCAAAGGGTGAACTTTTAAGAATTTCACTAATTTATTTCCAGAAAGAAAAGGTAGGAACAGGCACTTTTTCTGGGCCAAAGGATTCATAATAATCTTTTAAAATGTCTCCTACTCTAAGCCATCTTTTACCATCAATGGTACCTTCAAGGGGAAACCATGGAAAAAATTCTTCGATGTATGAAAAGAAAAATATTAAGTCATTTTTCTTAACACGTGCCCCCCATGTATTTAAGGATTCCTTGTGGCCTGACAAAAACAAATCATGTGACGAAACTGCTTGTCCCATGGTGGGTCACTCACTGTGCGTCATCCCCACTCTCCTCCTGGATCTGTCTCTCAGTGGTGTCTGCTGAGGCAATCGCGAGCTCCACTTGTCCAAATCTTCCAGGAGGACAGGGTTCCCCCTCAGTCAAAGGCTCGAGCCCCAGTCGTTGGGCGCCAGTTGTCCTGGCCTGCAGGACACATCAAAGTGGGTAGCAAACCTAGGTGGGGAGGAATGAAGGGACAAGAGACACGAGAGATGACAGCAAGACAAAAGTTCTGATCAAGCTGCAAACTTTTATTGTTCACACAGAGGAATTTATATGCTGGAGATTTGAAAGCTCTCTTATCAGCAGTTCCTGGATGTCTTCACAAGGTGAGATAACCTCAGGATATTTCAGGAAGACAGATGGCCACAGGATGTCTCAGGAACACAGATGACTACAGGATGTCTCCCAGACAGGATGTCTCCCTGGGGGCTGTTTCTTGTAAGTGTCAGACTATTCTTTGAAGGAGAATTCCTTCTACCCCTTACAGTCAGGGATTCAGTATTTCAAATGGAAAATTGGAGAAAGAATCCAATGTGTATGCAAATATGTGCTACCCAAAAATCTTCCCACTCTCATCCAGAACAATGCCTTGACATTACCTTCACCCCAAGTAAGACACAATTAGAGGAGAAGAGTTAGAAAATCTGTGAATACCCATCACGAATGGAAAATGCTCAGGAGTTCACAACCTTGGAGGTGGTAGAGGAGTTTCCAAATGTAAGGGAGAGGGTAAAACTCCACAAACATGGAGCTCTGCTAGACTAAAGACTTTTTGAGAAACTGCCTCTGAGGTTGGGCACTTGAAATATATGTTGTTGTCAGGAGCTTTAGCTCCCTTTGTAGTGAGACCATCAAGCTGGGTCTGCATGTATGTGACCTGGAGGACATGGTTTCTTATTTTCAAAAGGACATGAGGCAGCAGTGCTGAATTCTCTCTTTGTAGGTAAACTGTTGTCACTGAGTGCTAAGTGTCTTCCAGTTTGGAAGCCATTTGCTCATCCTCCAATTTTGTTGTGTTTCTTGCAGCTGCACTGGGAGTTTGGTATTTGCTTCATGAAATACGAAGAGTTCAACTGGGACACAGTACTGGAGGGAGTTCTGTCACATGTGATGGGTAAGGGTCTGCGGGAGAATGCACCAACCAGGCTTCTATCCCACATAGCTTGCCCCCTTCACAATAGCAATCTGATTCTAAACATTGCACTGAAACCTCTCCATATAACAACATACCTTTACATACAAGGGTCTGGGGGCTGCACCATGTCAGTCACAAACCATTTGAAAGCCAATGGCAGATCCACATCACCCAACCACAAATGTTTTAACACACACCTTCACACCACTTCTCTAGGCCGACTACTCAGCAGGGTCCAAATTACTGCCATCTCTGTTCTACACCATTTTCCTGAAACCCAATCAAACAGGCACTGTCTGGTATACTAGTGATCATCAATAGAACATCCAAAGATTCTACAGTGCAAAGTGGTCATGGGAATTTCAAAAATTTCATGGTAATTATCAGACATTTTTCAAGGATGAAGTTGGAGGCACTGTGGGTTTCAATTCATTCAGGAACCATTAAATGGAGAGGAAGCTCATTTCATTGAAAATTCTGGAGAATTCTAACAGGCAAGGCTTCCCAAAGACAGGCAAAAAGGTCACATAAAGCCAGGCGTTTGAGGTCTACAATGTGTGGTCCATGTGTGTTTTGACTTGCAACTATGGCTGCCAATTCTTTAAGAATAAAATTATGTGATATTCTTCCTGAGATTCCCAGTGCTCTGTGGAAAGCCACCCTGGGCCTAGATCTCAGTTTCCAAGGGCAACTCTCATGTGTGGCATCCTAAAATCCCAACACAATACATGGCAATACTTATTTGAGGTCCATTCCAAAACTCAGTCTCTAAGGGGAATCACACCAGTGTTCAAGACCAGGTGGACCCATCATCTTTTCCAACAGCCACAAAAATGACCACAATTAAAACCAAAACACTTCCACATGGCCCTCATCTTCTTTCATATCGACACTCATCATAATCTCAGGCTGCAGTTTTCACAGCCAAGGACAGTATCCAAAATAAGGTCCCTTGCCCACATTTGCCTAAAGTCAATGTGGCTGGGAAACCCTTCTAGTGAACCAGGAGTGATCAAAGAGGCCTGCCCTTAATACAGCTCTGATTCTCCATTTTGAGGCCTAATGAATGTGGGGTTTAGATTCTTTATGTTAATTGGAGTCATGAGAAACCTATGAACGTATGATCTAGTCTCTGCAGGGCTTTGAAGAACTCATTTGACCCAAAGGATCCCTATTCTCATAGATGGACGTCAGGAACCTTACAGAGGAAGGTGAGAGACTTCATCCACAATGACTGCTCTTTTGGCTCTTTTGGGTTTGGATGCAAACGTGGGATGCTTCTTTAGATCCATCAGGTGCTAAGAATCTAAGCCATAGCCTCACACAGGGCCAAGAGGCTGATTCAGACACATCCCTTTCCAAAGCAATTAAGCAAGGAGCCACAGATGATGCCCATTCATTTCCATTTGAAAACTCTTTTCTTCAGGCTTCCCAAAGGGGTGGCCTGAGGCAAAAAACTTCCTGACATTCAGAGCAACAGAACAATAGGTAATTAAAAGTACCAAAGCAGGGTTTCTTCACTGAGACTTGTCAGAAGCCAGTGGTGAGCCACTATCTGTTTTCTCATACAAGCCCCCTCTTCAGAGCTTTCCTGGCATATGGCCATTCTCACATCTGTAGGTACCAAGATAGGCTGACTCTGTCCTTGGTAATTCAAAACTAGTGACACCACTGGGAGTGGGACTGGGACTGGCTCTGTGTGCCTGGCTTCCTGGATGCCAATTTCCATCACCGAGGAAGTGATGTGAGGTCACTTCCTTCAGGATCTGAATGAGGTCACTGCCTTGGCAACCACTTTGTCCTAACAGTTGCTTCCAAGGGTCCCATGAGATGGAGGCTTCCCCTACTTAATGTGACAATTTCACAAGTTAAAATGGTATATCAACCATTGGCACCCGGGAACAGCTCTCCATACAGGCCTGATTTGTCCATCTTCTCTACATTAAGAAGAGAGAAGCTGATTAAGACACAACCCTACATCCTGACCAGGTTGTTTGCCATTGAAGATGACTTGTGGTCTCTCAGGTCCTTCATAGCTGCCTACATATTCTCCAGGGATACTTTCAGCATGGACCTTTGAAGTTCTCAGCAGGTAGAGGATCCCTACATTTCAGTATTATAAGACCACCTCTGTCCCTGCTCTTCTGTAAAGTAAGATTGAGGGAACACTGTATGTTTAGGGTTAATAACAGGTTCAATTTGGATTAGGAATCATTTTCTGGATGAATAATGGTATTGGCAACCTGTGAAATTTATAAGAATATAGAGGTGAACTGTGTGTATGAAAATAGAAATCCAAGTAAGATTGGAAGCCCAGAAGTGCATTGGGCCCTTGATTGTGATACTGAGCATTGAATTACATTCTGCACAGATGTCTCAGATAAATTGATATACAATGGCATAGGACATTATACCTTGGATGATTGAATGTAGAAGCGAACATCCGGTCAAAAAGGGATAGTCAGTAGGAATAGGAAGATAGTAGGTAGGTATAGGAAGAAGGGTGAGTGTATGATTTGGAACAAAATTTCTTTAGCAACAGGGTTTCGGATAGAAAATGAATTTAAATGTCATCACATGTGAAGAGTCTGTCACAATGATGAAGTGGGAAAAATATGTAGGTAAGCAGATATCAATAGAGACATTATGAAATCAGGGTTGAGTTTGAATATGCAATCTTAGGAAGAAACAAATATGTAGTCATCAATAGGATTGACATTTGAGAGCATAAGTAATCTTGGACATGGATGATTTTAGTAATCCATGTTAATTTTCCATTTTGGCTTTGGTACAATCATAAATGTGAACTTTGAATTTAGTGTCCAGAATATTTCTGTGAATAAATGTATATGTAGATCAGGTGACATGAGTATTTCTTCCACCATTTCTGGGAGCAATATTGACTGACTACTTCTGATTGATAGGTACAGATTCTTTATGTGAATTGGAATCATGAGAAACCCAAGCACCTCTTCAGGGATTGAAGAACTCATATGACCCAAAGGATCCCTATTCTCAATTGATGGAGGTCAGGAATCTAACAGAGGAAGGGAAGATACTTCATCCAAAATGACTGAACTTTTTGCCATTTTGGTTTTGGATGCACACATGGGATCTTTCTTTAGATCCATCAGGTGCTGAGAATCTAAGTCACAGCCTCACACAGGGCCAAGATGCTGATTCAGACACATCCCTTTCCAAAGAAATTTAGCAAAGAGCCATAGGTGATGCCCATTCATTTCCATTTGAAAACTGTTTTCTTCAGGCTTTACAAAGGGTTAGCCTGAGGTAAAGAACTTCCTGACATTCAGGGCAACAGAAAAATAGGTAAGCAAAAGGCCCAAAGCAGGGTTTCTGCACTGAGACTTTCCTGGTCACACTGTCCCTGCTCTTCTGTAAAGTTAGATTGAGGGAACAGTGTATGGTTAGGGTTAATAACACGTTCGATTTGGGTTAGGAATCATTCTGCAGGATGAATATTCGTACTGGGAATCTGCAATAATTACAAGAATATATAAGTAAAATAAAAGTATGAAAACAGAAATCTAGGCAAGATTTGAAGCTCAGATGGGCATTGGGCCCTTGAGTGGGTTACTTAGCTTTGAATTATGTTCTGCACAGATGTCTCAGATAAATCGATATACAATGACATAGGACCTTGTACCTTGGATGATTGAAAGTTGAAGAGAACATCCAGTCACAAAGGGAAAGTCCGTAGGTTTAGGACGATAGTCTCTAGGTTTAGAAACAACAATGAGTATAGGATTTGGACCAAACGTTCTTTAGCAATTGGTTTTCAATAAGAGAGTGAATGTAAATATCAGCACATGTGAAGAGTCAGACACAATGATGAAATGGGGAAAATATGTAGGAAAGCAGATATCAATAGAGACATTAACAAATCAGGCAATGTATAAAGTGAGGGATAGGATTAGACATTTTCAACAGGGTTGAGTTTGAATATATAATCTTAGAAAGAAACAAATACATAGGATTTATCAATAGGATTTACATTTTAGAGCATTAAGCAACCAGGACATGGATATTTTTAGTAATCCATGCTCACTTTCCTTTTAGGCTTTGCTACAATCATAAGAGTGACTTTTGCTTTCTGTGTCCAGAATATTACTGTGTTAAAATTTATATGTAGATCAGGTGACATGAGCATTTCTTCCATCATTACTGGGAGCAATATTTTGAAGACGTATAAATATTGGGGGAACAAAGTGGAGTACCCTGTGTCAATGGATATAGAAATAATGTATGAATAGACGATACTGTGAATAAATAATATAACTGGTTCCAACTTTAAATAGTGGATTGATTTGATATCTGAAAATATACTGGAAATCTTAAACTGATATTCATACATTCACTACAACCAGGTATACATCTAACGGTAATATTAGGGTTATGGTTTATCATGAAGAGTGTGTGAGTTTTGCTTCAAATATGATTATGAAAATCAAAAATAATGTGTTTGGAAAGAAGTCTCATGACAAGACCAGTCAAGAACACTGGAGGAATATATGTGTTCTGAAGCAGGAGGTGATTGAAATTGAAACAAATGCCTATAAATTTGTGAACTTGTGGATGAAAGATATATCATATGATGTGCATAAACTGAAGAAATAGTAATGTACCACTGTTTAATAAAAATGAACCGCAAAATACACATCATGTCCCATAGGAAAATGCTTGCATTGATGTTGAACTTGGTTTTACTGTAGAAATATTAGGATTTGTGTGCACCATTCACTGAAGTTAGTCTTCAGTACTAGGAAACAAATCTGTATTTAAGGTGGATGAATATTTCTGAGAATAATCTTGTGAAAAGTTGATCATAAATCCACATACATAAATATGAATGATTTTAAGGAGTGTATAATAAGATTCATATATTTCATATTTTGAAAAATTTGGAGAGTATATATATATATATATATATATATATATATATATAAATAAATATATATATACACACACACACACACACACACACACACACAGAGAGACAGACATTTAAACTAGCAATATATTTGCCAATTGAAATTCATCATGAAATATGTAACATCCACAGGTGCAAAAATATTGATTTCACTGAAAATGGATCTATATATAATGTTGTTCTAATAACAAGCTCACCCATAGGTTGAATTCTCAATTCCAACAGTGTTTAAGAGGAGTGATCTCTTCTCATAACTTGTACATGCCTAGTCAGCAACCTCACAAAAATGTACGTTTGATAACAGGTAGGATTCTATATGTGCATATAAAAATACATGTGCTGAATAGTCTACAGAGAAAGGAGACACCAATTTGTTGAGAGCCACAGCTTAAGGGGCCCCATCAAACTTCCAGTTACCAGCAACATTCCCCTGCGAGATGATTATTGGCTCACAGCGGCCCCAGCAACATCTAGCTGATTGGCTCCTCTGTGGTGATGCACAATGGAGATGCTCATTGAGCTTTTTCCCCGCTCTTTCCGACTGCCAGCTGATGATTGGCTCACAGCAGCCCCAGCAACATCAAGCTGATTGGCTCCTCTGCGATGATGCACATTGGGCAGTTTCCCTGCCCTTTCAGACCACAGAGCTGCTCATTGTGGGACTTTTTTGGCTCCACCCACCTGACCCAGCCATATGGCCTCAAGAGCAGGAGGATTGTGGGAGGTGGAGAGGCTTGTGGGTGTGCCAGAAACTTTGCAAGGAAGCCAGTGGTGGCAGTTGGGCTCTGAGGGTTTTTCCTAAGGAGCTGTTTTGCTTGGCGTGTGTGGTTCTAAAAATAAACTTTGTTTCTTTTGAAAAGTCGCTCTTGAATCGTGCCCAGCCAGACTGCAGCATTTGGTAGCTCGCACGGGGAGCCACTGAGGGTAAGTGATAAGGTAAACTGCTAGCCCCTGAGGGAAGGGCGAGAGGATCGGTAGCCATTTTAAGATTCCTCTTTTGTTTTGCTTCACTTTTGTTGCCTGTCCATGGAGATGAGTGAGATGGATGAAAAACCGCTCACATCTGAGAAAAAAATTATTTACTTCTGAGGAACAGATAGGGAGAAAGGACGGATGCACATGTCAGTAGGATATAAAGGCTATAATGACTTTTTGTTGTTCCCTTTTTATTTTATTCTGTCTCGGTTTTGTTTGGCATCGTCTTGTTGGGTTGTATTATAGTAGAAATACAGGATCAGAAATTAGTAAAAAAACAAACTGAAAGAGTGTTAAGTAAATTGTTAGAGGAAGGAGGCACCTCAGTAAAGTCAAGGACAGTCAGGGCATACGTTGATACAATACAAAAATGTAGCCCATGGATTTTTAAGGAGTTATTAAATATACCATAATGGAACCATCATGGTGAAGATTTAAAAGGGGGGAAAAGAACAGCCCAGGGACTCTGACAGTTGGCACATTGCCATTGAGGACGTTTATATCTGGTTTGCTTAGTCCAAAGACTTCAGATCAGACAAAGATAGAGGAACAAAGCTTAGGTCAGAAAAAGCCATCAGGGGCAAAGTTACAAAAGGAGACTGCTACTAACAACTTTCAATAACTAGAGGGCGTAAGTGTCCAACCAACAGCGCCTCCTCTACAGGAGACTGTTACTAACACCTTTCTATCACCAGAGTATGTAAATGTCCAAATAACAAGGCCACCTCCATATGCTAGGAGGCCCCCAAACCCCGCAGTTGATAGTTCGGTTCCTGAGACAGGATCTCAAGTATTAACATGCCCTGTATTTGAGGTAGGAGGGCAGCGAATTCACCATGCTTTAAATTTCAAAATAGTGAAGCAGCTAAAAGGGGCTGTAACAACCTATGGTCCTCAAGTACCCTTCATTGTAAGCTTGGTCGAATCCATTAACAACTTGAATATGATGCCAGTAGATTGGGCTAATATGTGTAAAGCTGTGCTAAATGGAGGTCAATACCTTTTATGGAAGGTTGCCAATGAGGAATTTTGCAAGGAGACGGGTAGGTGAAATGCAGAAGCTGGTTATCCTCAGAGAAATCTAGATATGTTGTTAGGAAAGGGACCTTATGAGGACCAGCAGCAACAAATTGCATATGATCCTGGCGTATACGCACAAATTGCTGCAGAGGCGGTTAGGGCATGGAAGACTTTACAAGGACATGGAGGTTTACAAGGTCAATTATCTAAGGTAATACAAGGAGCTAATGAATCTTACACTGAATTTGTAGATAGGCTTATTCAAACAGCTACCAGAGTTTTGGGGAATACAGAACAAGCAATGCCATTAATAAAAAACTGGCTTATGACCAAGCGAATCGTAGGTGCAGAGATATCACTAGACCATGGAAACATGAAGATTTAAACACATATATTAAATTATGTAAAGACATTAATGAATAAGAGGAAGTCATGGCAGCTGCAGTAAAACAGGCTTTAGATGCCAGAGACATCAATGAACAAGGGCAATTTGTGGCAGCTGCATTAAACAGGCTTTAGATGCAAGGCCAGGAACATGCTACAATTGTGAACAAACAGGGCATTTTTAAAGGAATTGCTCCATAGGAAGAGGGTTTAACAAAAATAGGTACCAAAGGAGTAGAATACTGGGTATTTGCCCACGATGCCGTAGAGGGAGACATTGGGCTAATGAATGCCGTTCTCAAACCACCATAGAGGGTACTTCATTATCAAAAACGAACAAGGACTAGCTGTTTATCCACAATATCATGGAGAAAGGCACCGGGCTCCATTGCCAAAAAATGGACAGGGGAGGCCAATGCTCTGGGGCCCAAAACCACAAATATACGGAGCACTGGAGGAACCCAGCAACCCCATCAGTGTAGTGCCCAGGTCACATTGTGCATCAGACGCCTCATCAGACAAATCAGAGGGAGCGCAGGGTTAGACATCTGCACCTCCGTCAGATCAGTACTAACTGTAGAGATGGGGGTTCAAATCATTCACACATGGTGAAAGGACCTCTTCTCAAAGGAACAGTAGGCTTATTATTGGGACGCAGCTCTTCTAATCTAAAAGGACTTATGATAAGTCCTTGGGTAATTGATCCCGATTATGAAGGTGAAATAAAATTTATAGCCAGTTCTCCAAAGGACATATCAGTAATTTCACCAGGAGATAGAATAGCACAGTTACTAATAATACTCAGTCTGCATGATAAATTTTCCAGTCGTGCTGTAGAAAGAGGTTCCAAGGGATTAGGCTCCACAGGTGTAGATTTGGTTATGCTTTCTTTAAATTTAGATTCTCGCCCCAGGCTAAAACTAAATATTCAAAGACACGAATTCAATGGGCTACTTGATACAGGTGCAGATGTTAGCATTGTCTCTCATCAAGAATGGCCAAAACATTGGCAATTACAACAATACACTCAAACATTTTGAGACCTAGGAGTGGCAACTAATCCCCATAGAAGTGCAATGGTATTGGATTGGAAGGATCCTGAAGAATGTGAAGGAACTATACAGCCATATGTATTGGATAATCTTCCCGTAAATTTATTGGGATGAGATGTCCTAGATCAATTAGGTTTGACATTAACAAATAACATCAATCAAAATGTACACACTATTATGGCTAGAGAAGGTTTTAGGAAAGGAAAAAGATTAGAAAAACAAGAACAAGGTATAGCAGCGCCAATACAAATAGACCACGCAACAGACAGACATGGGTTGGATTTTCAGAAAGGGCCACTGAGACAATAAAAATTACTTGGAAATCAGAAAGACCAGTATGGCTTCTTCAGTGGACCCTGACTAAAGAAAAGATACAAGCAGCCCAGTTCCTGGTCAAACAACAATTAGCGGAAGAACATATACAACCTTCTGTATCTCCCCATTATACTTTCATTTCTGTCATCAAAAAGAAATCTGGTAAATGGAGATTATTGCAAGATTTAAGAGCCATTAATAATGAGATGGTTATTTTGGGACCTGCTCAATCAAGGATTCCTCAATTGTCTGCTTTGCCAAAAACTTGGTATGTTTTAGTTATACATATTAAAGATTGTTTTTTTTTTTCATTTCCAATTTTTCTTGAGGATAGTCCAAGTTTTGCATTTACTATCCCTGCACTGAATCATGAAGGTCCTGATCAGAGGTATGAGTGGAAAGTACTCCCTCAAGGGATGGCTAACAGCCCAACTATTTGTCATATTTATGTTAACAAAGTAATCCAGCCACTTAGAAATCAAAATCCTGAACTACAAATATTTCACAATATGGATGATGTGTTATTAGCACACAAGTTAAAAACCCATTGCTAGAATGTTATGCCACACTTACAAACTTATTAAAAAATTATAATCTAGGGATATCAATTGATAAAATACAATTAAATTTTCCAATTAATTATTTAGGAGTTCTATTATCCTCAACCATGGTCAGTCCACCAAAAATTCAAATACGAGTAGATCAACTCAAATCAATTAATGACTTTCAGAAGTTATTAGGAGACATTAATTGGATAAGGCCTTATCTAGGTATACCAACAGGACAGTTGGGACCTATATTTGATATCCTAAAAGGTCCATCTGATCCAAATTCACCCAGAATGTTTACGCCTGAAGCAATAAAGGCATTAAAAATCATTGAAACATATATGGGAAATATGCATTTGGATAGATTTGATAAAATAATGCCTTTATTATTTATTGTACTACCAACAAAAAATATTCCTACAGGAGTATTTTGGCAAGAAGGTCCATTATTATGGATACATTTATCTTATTCTTCTAACACTATTATTACTAGGTATCCTGAGGCTGAGGGACAATTAATACTCATAGGAATAAAAGCAGCAAAGGGAGTGTTTGGAATTTCTCCCAATAAAATTATTACTCCATACACTATGAATCAAATTGATGAATTAGCTAATGAGTTAAATACTTGGGCAATAATCATGTGTAAATCTAATGTTTTATTTGATAACCACTTACCATCTAATCTTTTATTGTCTTTTGGGTCATTGCATCCTGTAATTTTTCCAAAAATTACAAGAAAACTCCTATCATGAATGCTCCAAATATATTCACTGATGGGTCAAATAATGGTACAGCAGCAATAGTTACACCTGATCAAATTTTTACATTTTTAGCACCCCAAAAATCAGCTCAAAAGGTAGAGCTTAATGCAGTATTATAAGCTTTTGTGATGTTTAAAGATTCTGTGTTTAATTTATTTTCCAATAGTCAGTATATAGTTAATGCTATAGTATCTCTTGAAGATGCTGGTAGGATTTCCCCTTCCTCTACTGTTTTCTCTTTCCTTTCCAGTATACAAAGTCTAATCTGGGACAGAAAATATCCATTCTTAATAGGACATATCTGGGCACATACAGGATTGCCTGGAGCCCTTAGTTTGGGCAATGATTTAGCAGGTAAAACTACACATGACATACATACATATTTTCTGTACACTAGAAGAAGTTATAAATTTTCATAAAAAGTTCATTATCAATGCTAATACTTTACAAAAGCATTTTAAAATAACTAAGGAACAAGCTAGACAAATAATAAAACAATGTCAAAATTGTGTGACCATTTTACCACATTTTAATCTTAGAGTCAATCGTAGAGGATTGATACCTTACCATATATGGCAGATGGATGTCACACACTTGCCAGAATTTGGAAAATTAAAATATTTGCATGTTACAGTTGATACTTCTTCTGGATTTTTGATGGGCTCCCTTCATGGGGGAAAAAAACTAAAGATGTTATAGCTCATTGCTTACAAAATTTTGCCACTGTGGTCATTCCAAAGCAGTTAAAAACTGATAATGCCCCCGGTTATACTTCTACCTCTTTTAAACCATTTTGCTCATCATTTGGCATTACTCATATATCAGGAAACCCATACAATCCACAGGGACAAGCCATAGTTGAAAGAGCTCATCACACTATTAAAATGTACTCATTAAAGTAAGAAGACAGAATTGGGAAGGGATATAAATTCCCCAAAGATAAACTTAAAATAACCCTTTTTACTCTAAACTTTTTAAATTTGGATTTTCAGGACTTAGTGCTGCAGAAAGGCATAAGTGTCCAAAAAATGTGTATAAGCCCGAGGTACTTTGGAAGGATATTCTAACAGGACAATGGAAAGGTCCTGACCCATTAATTTTCTGGAGTTGGAGGTCTGTTTGTGGGTTTCCACAGGAAGAACAGCAGCCGATTTGGATTCCAGAGAGATTAACTAAGATCCCGACCCAGTGATTGCCTGGAGTCGGGGGTCTGTTTATGTGTTTCCACAGGGAGAACAGCAGCCGATTTGGATTCCAGAGAGATTAACTGAAGCGATTTCGATAGACCAAAATAAGATGATTTGGCTCAAATCCATAACAGCTGATATCCAAAACTCCAGTTTGGCTATCCTTACATCTGCGACAGAACAGGGATGCTTTTTTCAATATCTATTTTATTATTGCCCTTTCTCAAATCATGAAGTTCTCTTTTGTTTTTTTGAGCTCATACAGACCTAGGTTAATGTTTTGCTTATCAGTTCTATTTTTTGACTGTAGAGTTTTTAAACATTGCAATGATGATTTCACATGTAAAATGTTATAAGGCCTTTACTATTATATTATGTGTTGTATGTATTTATTATGTGTGCACACTTGTGTTTTGTGTTATATATTTGAATGTGCGTATGTCCATATATCACATATGATGAGTGCTAATGAAATAATATATCCATTTTTTTTATTCACGTGAATTAAATTGTTTAATTTAAATTGGGTAAACAACTGTTCAGGATTGTTTTAATATGTGAAAAAATAGGAGGTTAACAGACGTGTTTGTTTACTTTCACTTTTCCTTTTCATTATATTTAATTATTCTCTTCAAGATAACGTAAATTGTTAAGAAAATTGTTTTCTTTTAGTGCCTTCAGGAATGTTACAGAATTTTTTCTTTAGCCATTATTGCCAGAATTCCTATCTTAATCCCAGTGCCGGTGAAGACAAAGATAAAATCAATCTACAGATTCTGCAATAGCCATCACTGAACTGCTTGTAGAACTTGCCTGGATTATGTATCACTTGTATGCATGTGAACTCACTTGTATGCATTGTGAACTATCTGCTGGTGCAGCGAATTGTGGCAGTGTTGGGGTACTTATGCTGATGCTGTCATCAGTGATAGAATTTTTCCAATAGGAGCCATCAATTGACTTGGTGTATCTTCCCTATTCTCACTTGATAGAGGTCAGGAAACTTACAGAGGGAGGCGAAAGACTTCATCAGCAATGACTGCTCTTTTGGCAATTTTGGTTTTGGATGCACGCATGGGATTTTTCTTTAGATCTATCAGGTTCTGAGAATCAAAGCCACAACCTCACACAGGGCCAAGAGGCTGATTCAGACACATCCCTTTCCAAAGTAATTAAGCAAAGAGCCACAGGTGATGCCCATTCATTTTAATTAGAAAACTGTTTTCTTCAGGCTCCACAAAGGGGTGGCCTGAGGCAAAGACATTCCTAACATTCAGGGCAAGGGAACCATAGGTAAGCAAATTGCCCAAAGCAGGGTTTCTCCACTGAGACTTTTCTGGTTACACTGATCTCTGAGGTTTCTGAGATGTTCCCATTCCCTTCAGCTATCCAGTACATGGCTATGTCACAGAGTTTGGAGGTGGTACATATCTTGGACACAAAACCATGAGCCTATTCTGGAGAGAGGCCAGAAATCAGGAGGTGAACAGGAACTTAGGAAGATAGTAGGTGTTGTCTATCCATAAGGCAAGCCGCAGTCCATTCATAAAAAGGGCAGAATAAATGCCTGGAAGCTTCCTACTAGTCAGGACACCTCCATTGATGTATTCGCTTTTCTAATAACTACAACCACGGACACAGTGGATACACAGACATAGAAAAACTCGCCTTCTCAAATGACTTACTAGAAACAGTCAACTCCAAACCAAACAAACAACCTTTGCTACCTATTCTCAGAACATGAGACAAAACCACGAACTCACACCCACACCCACTAAGGCACCTCATTCCCACAACAAGGTCTGTGACTATCCGGAGTGTCCTCTGACTGGTGGACCATACTATGTTCCCCCAAAATGGCCTGTCCTTTATCAGATCAGGTCCCTTTTGCCAACTCTGTTAAGTTGTCAGGAGCCAGCAATGAGCCACTACCTGCTTCCTCAGGAAAGGCCCCTCTTCAGAGTTCTCCTAGCATTTGGTCATCCTCACATCAGGAGGTACCAAGAAAGACTGACTCTGTCCTTGGAAAATTCAAACAAGTGTGCCCACTGGGATTGGGACTGGCACTGGCTCTGGGTGGCTGGCTTCCTGGATCCCAAGTTCAGAGAGTTCCATCACCAAGGAAGTGAGGTAGGTCACTTCCTTCAGGAACTGAATGAGGTCAATACCTTGGCAACCACTTTGTCCTAACAGTTGTTTACAAGGGTCCCATGAGATGGAGGCTGCCCCTACTTTCTCTGACTCAGTCATAAGTTAGAATGGTATATCAACCACAGGCACCATGGAACAGCTCTCCACACAGGCCTGGTTTTGTCCATCTTCTCTACATTAAGAACAGAGCGACTGATTCAGACACAATACTTCATCCTGACCGGTTTTTTTGCCATGGAAGATGATTTTGTGCTCTCAGGTCCTTCATAGCTGCCTAAGTCTTCTCCAGGGATCATTTCTGCATGGACCTTTGAGGATTTCAGCAGGTGGAAGATCCCCTACATACCTGTATTGTAAGACCAACTCTGTCCCTGCTCTACTGTAAAGATAGATTGATGGAACAGTGTATGCTTAGGGTTAATAACAAGTTTGATTTGGCTTAGGAATCATTCTGTGCAATGAATAATGGTTTTGGGAACC
>NW_027511990.1:0-18886 GCF_048772815.1 Callospermophilus lateralis | reverse complement strand
GAAAAACAGGGCCCTGTGCCTCGCCCCGGGCCCCCTTGGCTGCTCGAACCCTAACACCTGGCAGTGGACGTAGGCGCCGCGCTGACCTTGGCCTGCCCGATCCCCTCCCTTCCCTTCCCCTGCCCTCTCGCCTTGCGTGCTGCCCCTAACCCCGGCCCCCCTCCCGCACCATGGAGCTTCAAGCTCCAGAACTGGGGCCTGGCTCCTGGGCCGGGCCCCTGAGCGCGTGTTCCTCGTGGCGTCGCGTGGCGTCCGGTGGCGTCGGGTGGCGTCGGGTCAAACCGGGGGCCCCTTGCTTGGGCCCCCTACCGCGCGCGCTCCCCTCGGTTCCCCTTGCGCCGCCCCCCACCCCACCCCACCCCACTCTTTCCTCCTCCTCTCGCCGCCCCTTCCTCTCCTTCTCTCTTCTCCTTGCGCTGTCCCCCTGCTCCTAGGCCTAGGTCGCATGGCTCCCTAGCCTGGGCTCCTCCATTGGGTCCCGGGACCCCTCCCACCCAGCCACCCAGCTTCATGCTGGCGCTGACAGCCTTTCCACCCACCGGGCCCTAGTTTGGCCCTGTTTGGGTCCTGGTCCCTCCCCGGAGGATCTACTCCCCTGGATTGTAGAGGAGTGCCATGGGCTGGCCTCTGGCGCCCTGAAGGCCCCCTAAGGGAAACAGGGCCCTGTGCCTCGCCCGGGCCCCCTTGGCTGCTGGAACCCTGACACCTGGCAGTGTACGTGGGCGCCACGCTGACCTTGGCCTGCCCGATCCCCTCCCTTCCCTTCCCCTGCCCTCTCGCCTTGCGTGCTGCCCCTAACCCCAGCCCGCCCTCCCGCACCATGGAGCTTCAAGCTCCAGAACTGGGGCCTGGCTCCTGGGCCGGGGCCCCTGAGCGCGTGTTCGTCGTGGCGTCGCGTGGCGTCCGGTGGCGTCGGGTGGCGTCGGGTCAAACCGGGGGCCCCTTGCTTGGGCCCCCTACCGCGCGCGCTCCCCTCGGTTCCCCTTGCGCCGCCCCCCACCCCACCCCACCCCACTCTTTCCTCCTCCTCTCGCCGCCCCTTCCTCTCCTTCTCTCTTCTCCTTGCGCTGTCCCCCTGCTCCTAGGCCTAGGTCGCATGGCTCCCTAGCCTGGGCTCCTCCATTGGGTCCCGGGACCCCTCCCACCCAGCCACCCAGCTTCATGCTGGCGCTGGCAGCCTTTCCACCCACCGGGCCCTAGTTTGGCCCTGTTTGGGTCCTGGTCCCTCCCCGGAGGATCTACTCCCCTGGATTGTAGAGGAGTGCCATGGGCTGGCCTCTGGCGCCCTGAAGGCCCCCTAAGGGAAACAGGGCCCTGTGCCTCGCCCGGGCCCCCTTGGCTGCTGGAACCCTGACACCTGGCAGTGGACGTGGGCGCCGCGCTGACCTTGGCCTGCCCGATCCCCTCCCTTCCCTTCCCCTGCCCTCTCGCCTTGTGTGCTGCCCCTAACCCCAGCCCGCCCTCCCGCACCATGGAGCTTCAAGCTCCAGAACTGGGGCCTGGCTCCTGGGCCGGGGCCCCTGAGCGCGTGTTCGTCGTGGCGTCGCGTGGCGTCCGGTGGCGTCGGGTGGCGTCGGGTCAAACCGGGGGCCCCTTGCTTGGGCCCCCTACCGCGCGCGCTCCCCTGGGTTCCCCTTGCGCCGCCCCCCACCCCACCCCACCCCACCCTTTCCTCCTCCTCTCGCCGCCCCTTCCTCTCCTTCTCTCTTCTCCTTGCGCTGTCCCCCTGCTCCTAGGCCTAGGTCGCATGGCTCCCTAGCCTGGGCTCCTCCATTGGGTCCCGGGACCCCTCCCACCCAGCCACCCAGCTTCATGCTGGCGCTGGCAGCCTTTCCACCCACCGGGCCCTAGTTTGGCCCTGTTTGGGTCCTGGTCCCTCCCCGGAGGATCTACTCCCCTGGATTGTAGAGGAGTGCCATGGGCTGGCCTCTGGCGCCCTGAAGGCCCCCTAAGAAAAACAGGGCCCTGTGCCTCGCCCGGGCCCCCTTGGCTGCTCGAACCCACCTGGCAGTGGACGTGGGCGCCGCGCTGACCTTGGCCTGCCCGATCTTCTCCCTTCCCTCCCCTGCCCTCTCGCCTTGCGTGCTGCCCCTAACCCCAGCCCGCCCTCCCGCACCATGGAGCTTCAAGCTCCAGAACTGGGGCCTGGCTCCTGGGCCGGGGCCCCTGAGCGCGTGTTCCTCATGGCGTCCCGTGGCGTCCGGTGGCGTCGGGTGGCGTCGGGTCAAACCGGGGGCCCCTTGCTTGGGCCCCCTACCGCGCGCGCTCCCCTCGGTTCCCCTTGCGCCGCCCCCCACCCCACCCCACCCCACTCTTTCCTCCTCCTCTCGCCGCCCCTTCCTCTCCTTCTCTCTTCTCCTTGCGCTGTCCCCCTGCTCCTAGGCCTAGGTCGCATGGCTCCCTAGCCTGGGCTCCTCCATTGGGTCCCGGGACCCCTCCCACCCAGCCACCCAGCTTCATGCTGGCGCTGGCAGCCTTTCCACCCACCGGGCCCTAGTTTGGCCCTGTTTGGGTCCTGGTCCCTCCCCGGAGGATCTACTCCCCTGGATTGTAGAGGAGTGCCATGGGCTGGCCTCTGGCGCCCTGAAGGCCCCCTAAGGGAAACAGGGCCCTGTGCCTCGCCCGGGCCCCCTTGGCTGCTGGATCCCTGACACCTGGCAGTGGACGTGGGCGCCGCGCTGACCTTGGCCTGCCCGATCTTCTCCCTTCCCTCCCCTGCCCTCTCGCCTTGCGTGCTGCCCCTAACCCCAGCCCGCCCTCCCGCACCATGGAGCTTCAAGCTCCAGAACTGGGGCCTGGCTCCTGGGCCGGGGCCCCTGAGCGCGTGTTCGTCGTGGCGTCGCGTGGCATCCGGTGGCGTCGGGTGGCGTCGGGTCAAACCGGGGGCCCCTTGCTTGGGCCCCCTACCGCGCGCGCTCCCCTGGGTTCCCCTTGCGCCGCCCCCCACCCCACCCCACCCTTTCCTCCTCCTCTCGCCGCCCCTTCCTCTCCTTCTCTCTTCTCCTTGCGCTGTCCCCCTGCTCCTAGGCCTAGGTCGCATGGCTCCCTAGCCTGGGCTCCTCCATTGGGTCCCGGGACCCCTCCCACCCAGCCACCCAGCTTCATGCTGGCGCTGGCAGCCTTTCCACCCACCGGGCCCTAGTTTGGCCCTGTTTGGGTCCTGGTCCCTCCCCGGAGGATCTACTCCCCTGGATTGTAGAGGAGTGCCATGGGCTGGCCTCTGGCGCCCTGAAGGCCCCCTAAGAAAAACAGGGCCCTGTGCCTCGCCCGGGCCCCCTTGGCTGCTCGAACCCTGACACCTGGCAGTGGACGTGGGCGCCGCGCTGACCTTGGCCTGCCCGATCTTCTCCCTTCCCTCCCCTGCCCTCTCGCCTTGCGTGCTGCCCCTAACCCCAGCCCGCCCTCCCGCACCATGGAGCTTCAAGCTCCAGAACTGGGGCCTGGCTCCTGGGCCGGGGCCCCTGAGCGCGTGTTCGTCGTGGCGTCGCGTGGCGTCCGGTGGCGTCGGGTGGCGTCGGGTCAAACCGGGGGCCCCTTGCTTGGGCCCCCTACCGCGCGCGCTCCCCTCGGTTCCCCTTGCGCCGCCCCCCACCCCCACCCCACCCCACTCTTTCCTCCTCCTCTCGCCGCCCCTTCCTCTCCTTCTCTCTTCTCCTTGCGCTATCCCCCTGCTCCTAGGCCTAGGTCGCATGGCTCCCTAGCCTGGGCTCCTCCATTGGGTCCCGGGACCCCTCCCACCCAGCCACCCAGCTTCATGCTGGCGCTGGCAGCCTTTCCACCCACCGGGCCCTAGTTTGGCCCTGTTTGGGTCCTGGTCCCTCCCCGGAGGATCTACTCCCCTGGATTGTAGAGGAGTGCCATGGGCTGGCCTCTGGCGCCCTGAAGGCCCCCTAAGAAAAACAGGGCCCTGTGCCTCGCCCGGGCCCCCTTGGCTGCTCGAACCCTAACACCTGGCAGTGGACGTAGGCGCCGCGCTGACCTTGGCCTGCCCGATCCCCTCCCTTCCCTTCCCCTGCCCTCTCGCCTTGCGTGCTGCCCCTAACCCGGCCCCCCTCCCGCACCATGGAGCTTCAAGCTCCAGAACTGGGGCCTGGCTCCTGGGCCGGGGCCCCTGAGCGCGTGTTCCTCGTGGCGTCGCGTGGCGTCCGGTGGCGTCGGGTGGCGTCGGGTCAAACCGGGGGCCCCTTGCTTGGGCCCCCTACCGCGCGCGCTCCCCTCGGTTCCCCTTGCGCCGCCCCCCACCCCACCCCACCCCACTCTTTCCTCCTCCTCTCGCCGCCCCTTCCTCTCCTTCTCTCTTCTCCTTGCGCTGTCCCCCTGCTCCTAGGCCTAGGTCCCATGGCTCCCTAGCCTGGGCTCCTCCATTGGGTCCCGGGACCCCTCCCACCCAGCCACCCAGCTTCATGCTGGCGCTGACAGCCTTTCCACCCACCGGGCCCTAGTTTGGCCCTGTTTGGGTCCTGGTCCCTCCCCGGAGGATCTACTCCCCTGGATTGTAGAGGAGTGCCATGGGCTGGCCTCTGGCGCCCTGAAGGCCCCCTAAGGGAAACAGGGCCCTGTGCCTCGCCCGGGCCCCCTTGGCTGCTGGAACCCTGACACCTGGCAGTGTACGTGGGCGCCACGCTGACCTTGGCCTGCCCGATCCCCTCCCTTCCCTTCCCCTGCCCTCTCGCCTTGCGTGCTGCCCCTAACCCCAGCCCGCCCTCCCGCACCATGGAGCTTCAAGCTCCAGAACTGGGGCCTGGCTCCTGGGCCGGGGCCCCTGAGCGCGTGTTCGTCGTGGCGTCGCGTGGCGTCCGGTGGCGTCGGGTGGCGTCGGGTCAAACCGGGGGCCCCTTGCTTGGGCCCCCTACCGCGCGCGCTCCCCTCGGTTCCCCTTGCGCCGCCCCCCACCCCACCCCACCCCACTCTTTCCTCCTCCTCTCGCCGCCCCTTCCTCTCCTTCTCTCTTCTCCTTGCGCTGTCCCCCTGCTCCTAGGCCTAGGTCGCATGGCTCCCTAGCCTGGGCTCCTCCATTGGGTCCCGGGACCCCTCCCACCCAGCCACCCAGCTTCATGCTGGCGCTGGCAGCCTTTCCACCCACCGGGCCCTAGTTTGGCCCTGTTTGGGTCCTGGTCCCTCCCCGGAGGATCTACTCCCCTGGATTGTAGAGGAGTGCCATGGGCTGGCCTCTGGCGCCCTGAAGGCCCCCTAAGGGAAACAGGGCCCTGTGCCTCGCCCGGGCCCCCTTGGCTGCTGGAACCCTGACACCTGGCAGTGGACGTGGGCGCCGCGCTGACCTTGGCCTGCCCGATCCCCTCCCTTCCCTTCCCCTGCCCTCTCGCCTTGTGTGCTGCCCCTAACCCCAGCCCGCCCTCCCGCACCATGGAGCTTCAAGCTCCAGAACTGGGGCCTGGCTCCTGGGCCGGGGCCCCTGAGCGCGTGTTCGTCGTGGCGTCGCGTGGCGTCCGGTGGCGTCGGGTGGCGTCGGGTCAAACCGGGGGCCCCTTGCTTGGGCCCCCTACCGCGCGCGCTCCCCTGGGTTCCCCTTGCGCCGCCCCCCACCCCACCCCACCCCACCCTTTCCTCCTCCTCTCGCCGCCCCTTCCTCTCCTTCTCTCTTCTCCTTGCGCTGTCCCCCTGCTCCTAGGCCTAGGTCGCATGGCTCCCTAGCCTGGGCTCCTCCATTGGGTCCCGGGACCCCTCCCACCCAGCCACCCAGCTTCATGCTGGCGCTGGCAGCCTTTCCACCCACCGGGCCCTAGTTTGGCCCTGTTTGGGTCCTGGTCCCTCCCCGGAGGATCTACTCCCCTGGATTGTAGAGGAGTGCCATGGGCTGGCCTCTGGCGCCCTGAAGGCCCCCTAAGAAAAACAGGGCCCTGTGCCTCGCCCGGGCCCCCTTGGCTGCTCGAACCCTGACACCTGGCAGTGGACGTGGGCGCCGCGCTGACCTTGGCCTGCCCGATCTTCTCCCTTCCCTCCCCTGCCCTCTCGCCTTGCGTGCTGCCCCTAACCCCAGCCCGCCCTCCCGCACCATGGAGCTTCAAGCTCCAGAACTGGGGCCTGGCTCCTGGGCCGGGGCCCCTGAGCGCGTGTTCCTCATGGCGTCGCGTGGCGTCCGGTGGCGTCGGGTGGCGTCGGGTCAAACCGGGGGCCCCTTGCTTGGGCCCCCTACCGCGCGCGCTCCCCTGGGTTCCCCTTGCGCCGCCCCCCACCCCACCCCACCCCACCCTTTCCTCCTCCTCTCGCCGCCCCTTCCTCTCCTTCTCTCTTCTCCTTGCGCTGTCCCCCTGCTCCTAGGCCTAGGTCGCATGGCTCCCTAGCCTGGGCTCCTCCATTGGGTCCCGGGACCCCTCCCACCCAGCCACCCAGCTTCATGCTGGCGCTGGCAGCCTTTCCACCCACCGGGCCCTAGTTTGGCCCTGTTTGGGTCCTGGTCCCTCCCCGGAGGATCTACTCCCCTGGATTGTAGAGGAGTGCCATGGGCTGGCCTCTGGCGCCCTGAAGGCCCCCTAAGGGAAACAGGGCCCTGTGCCTCGCCCGGGCCCCCTTGGCTGCTGGATCCCTGACACCTGGCAGTGGACGTGGGCGCCGCGCTGACCTTGGCCTGCCCGATCCCCTCCCTTCCCTTCCCCTGCCCTCTCGCCTTGCGTGCTGCCCCTAACCCCAGCCCGCCCTCCCGCACCATGGAGCTTCAAGCTCCAGAACTGGGGCCTGGCTCCTGGGCCGGGGCCCCTGAGCGCGTGTTCGTCGTGGCGTCGCGTGGCGTCCGGTGGCGTCGGGTGGCGTCGGGTCAAACCGGGGGCCCCTTGCTTGGGCCCCCTACCGCGCGCGCTCCCCTCGGTTCCCCTTGCGCCGCCCCCCACCCCACCCCACCCCACTCTTTCCTCCTCCTCTCGCCGCCCCTTCCTCTCCTTCTCTCTTCTCCTTGCGCTGTCCCCCTGCTCCTAGGCCTAGGTCGCATGGCTCCCTAGCCTGGGCTCCTCCATTGGGTCCCGGGACCCCTCCCACCCAGCCACCCAGCTTCATGCTGGCGCTGGCAGCCTTTCCACCCACCGGGCCCTAGTTTGGCCCTGTTTGGGTCCTGGTCCCTCCCCGGAGGATCTACTCCCCTGGATTGTAGAGGAGTGCCATGGGCTGGCCTCTGGCGCCCTGAAGGCCCCCTAAGGGAAACAGGGCCCTGTGCCTCGCCCGGGCCCCCTTGGCTGCTGGATCCCTGACACCTGGCAGTGGACGTGGGCGCCGCGCTGACCTTGGCCTGCCCGATCCCCTCCCTTCCCTCCCCTGCCCTCTCGCCTTGCGTGCTGCCCCTAACCCCAGCCCGCCCTCCCGCACCATGGAGCTTCAAGCTCCAGAACTGGGGCCTGGCTCCTGGGCCGGGGCCCCTGAGCGCGTGTTCGTCGTGGCGTCGCGTGGCGTCCGGTGGCGTCGGGTGGCTTCGGGTCAAACCGGGGGCCCCTTGCTTGGGCCCCCTACTGCGCGCGCTCCCCTCGGTTCCCCTTGCGCCGCCCCCCACCCCACCCCACCCCACTCTTTCCTCCTCCTCTCGCCGCCCCTTCCTCTCCTTCTCTCTTCTCCTTGCGCTGTCCCCCTGCTCCTAGGCCTAGGTCGCATGGCTCCCTAGCCTGGGCTCCTCCATTGGGTCCCGGGACCCCTCCCACCCAGCCACCCAGCTTCATGCTGGCGCTGGCAGCCTTTCCACCCACCGGGCCCTAGTTTGGCCCTGTTTGGGTCCTGGTCCCTCCCCGGAGGATCTACTCCCCTGGATTGTAGAGGAGTGCCATGGGCTGGCCTCTGGCGCCCTGAAGGCCCCCTAAGGGAAACAGGGCCCTGTGCCTCGCCCGGGCCCCCTTGGCTGCTGGATCCCTGACACCTGGCAGTGGACGTGGGCGCCGCGCTGACCTTGGCCTGCCCGATCCCCTCCCTTCCCTCCACTGCCCTCTCGCCTTGCGTGCTGCCCCTAACCCCAGCCCGCCCTCCCGCACCATGGAGCTTCAAGCTCCAGAACTGGGGCCTGGCTCCTGGGCCGGGGCCCCTGAGCGCGTGTTCGTCGTGGCGTCGCGTGGCATCCGGTGGCGTCGGGTGGCGTCGGGTCAAACCGGGGGCCCCTTGCTTGGGCCCCCTACCGCGCGCGCTCCCCTGGGTTCCCCTTGCGCCGCCCCCCACCCCACCCCACCCTTTCCTCCTCCTCTCGCCGCCCCTTCCTCTCCTTCTCTCTTCTCCTTGCGCTGTCCCCCTGCTCCTAGGCCTAGGTCGCATGGCTCCCTAGCCTGGGCTCCTCCATTGGGTCCCGGGACCCCTCCCACCCAGCCACCCAGCTTCATGCTGGCGCTGGCAGCCTTTCCACCCACCGGGCCCTAGTTTGGCCCTGTTTGGGTCCTGGTCCCTCCCCGGAGGATCTACTCCCCTGGATTGTAGAGGAGTGCCATGGGCTGGCCTCTGGCGCCCTGAAGGCCCCCTAAGAAAAACAGGGCCCTGTGCCTCGCCCGGGCCCCCTTGGCTGCTCGAACCCTGACACCTGGCAGTGGACGTGGGCGCCGCGCTGACCTTGGCCTGCCCGATCTTCTCCCTTCCCTCCCCTGCCCTCTCGCCTTGCGTGCTGCCCCTAACCCCAGCCCGCCCTCCCGCACCATGGAGCTTCAAGCTCCAGAACTGGGGCCTGGCTCCTGGGCCGGGGCCCCTGAGCGCGTGTTCCTCATGGCGTCGCGTGGCGTCCGGTGGCGTCGGGTGGCGTCGGGTCAAACCGGGGGCCCCTTGCTTGGGCCCCCTACCGCGCGCGCTCCCCTCGGTTCCCCTTGCGCCGCCCCCCACCCCACCCCACCCCACTCTTTCCTCCTCCTCTCGCCGCCCCTTCCTCTCCTTCTCTCTTCTCCTTGCGCTGTCCCCCTGCTCCTAGGCCTAGGTCGCATGGCTCCCTAGCCTGGGCTCCTCCATTGGGTCCCGGGACCCCTCCCACCCAGCCACCCAGCTTCATGCTGGCGCTGGCAGCCTTTCCACCCACCGGGCCCTAGTTTGGCCCTGTTTGGGTCCTGGTCCCTCCCCGGAGGATCTACTCCCCTGGATTGTAGAGGAGTGCCATGGGCTGGCCTCTGGCGCCCTGAAGGCCCCCTAAGGGAAACAGGGCCCTGTGCCTCGCCCGGGCCCCCTTGGCTGCTGGATCCCTGACACCTGGCAGTGGACGTGGGCGCCGCGCTGACCTTGGCCTGCCCGATCCCCTCCCTTCCCTTCCCCTGCCCTCTCGCCTTGCGTGCTGCCCCTAACCCCAGCCCGCCCTCCCGCACCATGGAGCTTCAAGCTCCAGAACTGGGGCCTGGCTCCTGGGCCGGGGCCCCTGAGCGCGTGTTCGTCGTGGCGTCGCGTGGCGTCCGGTGGCGTCGGGTGGCGTCGGGTCAAACCGGGGGCCCCTTGCTTGGGCCCCCTACCGCGCGCGCTCCCCTCGGTTCCCCTTGCGCCGCCCCCCACCCCACCCCACCCCACTCTTTCCTCCTCCTCTCGCCGCCCCTTCCTCTCCTTCTCTCTTCTCCTTGCGCTGTCCCCCTGCTCCTAGGCCTAGGTCGCATGGCTCCCTAGCCTGGGCTCCTCCATTGGGTCCCGGGACCCCTCCCACCCAGCCACCCAGCTTCATGCTGGCGCTGGCAGCCTTTCCACCCACCGGGCCCTAGTTTGGCCCTGTTTGGGTCCTGGTCCCTCCCCGGAGGATCTACTCCCCTGGATTGTAGAGGAGTGCCATGGGCTGGCCTCTGGCGCCCTGAAGGCCCCCTAAGGGAAACAGGGCCCTGTGCCTCGCCCGGGCCCCCTTGGCTGCTGGATCCCTGACACCTGGCAGTGGACGTGGGCGCCGCGCTGACCTTGGCCTGCCCGATCCCCTCCCTTCCCTCCACTGCCCTCTCGCCTTGCGTGCTGCCCCTAACCCCAGCCCGCCCTCCCGCACCATGGAGCTTCAAGCTCCAGAACTGGGGCCTGGCTCCTGGGCCGGGGCCCCTGAGCGCGTGTTCGTCGTGGCGTCGCGTGGCGTCCGGTGGCGTCGGGTTGCTTCGGGTCAAACCGGGGGCCCCTTGCTTGGGCCCCCTACTGCGCGCGCTCCCCTCGGTTCCCCTTGCGCCGCCCCCACCCCACCCCACCCCACTCTTTCCTCCTCCTCTCGCCGCCCCTTCCTCTCCTTCTCTCTTCTCCTTGCGCTGTCCCCCTGCTCCTAGGCCTAGGTCGCATGGCTCCCTAGCCTGGGCTCCTCCATTGGGTCCCGGGACCCCTCCCACCCAGCCACCCAGCTTCATGCTGGCGCTGGCAGCCTTTCCACCCACCGGGCCCTAGTTTGGCCCTGTTTGGGTCCTGGTCCCTCCCCGGAGGATCTACTCCCCTGGATTGTAGAGGAGTGCCATGGGCTGGCCTCTGGCGCCCTGAAGGCCCCCTAAGAAAAACAGGGCCCTGTGCCTCGCCCGGGCCCCCTTGGCTGCTCGAACCCTGACACCTGGCAGTGGACGTGGGCGCCGCGCTGACCTTGGCCTGCCCGATCCCCTCCCTTCCCTCCCCTGCCCTCTCGACTTGCGTGCTGCCCCTAACCCCAGCCCGCCCTCCCGCACCATGGAGCTTCAAGCTCCAGAACTGGGGCCTGGCTCCTGGGCCGGGGCCCCTGAGCGCGTGTTCCTCGTGGCGTCGCGTGGCGTCCGGTGGCGTCGGGTGGCGTCGGGTCAAACCGGGGGCCCCTTGCTTGGGCCCCCTACCGCGCGCGCTCCCCTCGGTTCCCCTTGCGCCGCCCCCCACCCCACCCCACCCCACTCTTTCCTCCTCCTCTCGCCGCCCCTTCCTCTCCTCTCTCTTCTCCTTGCGCTGTCCCCCTGCTCCTAGGCCTAGGTCGCATGGCTCCCTAGCCTGGGCTCCTCCATTGGGTCCCGGGACCCCTCCCACCCAGCCACCCAGCTTCATGCTGGCGCTGGCAGCCTTTCCACCCACCGGGCCCTAGTTTGGCCCTGTTTGGGTCCTGGTCCCTCCCCGGAGGATCTACTCCCCTGGATTGTAGAGGAGTGCCATGGGCTGGCCTCTGGCGCCCTGAAGGCCCCCTAAGGGAAACAGGGCCCTGTGCCTCGCCCGGGCCCCCTTGGCTGCTGGATCCCTGACACCTGGCAGTGGACGTGGGCGCCGCGCTGACCTTGGCCTGCCCGATCCCCTCCCTTCCCTCCCCTGCCCTCTCGCCTTGCGTGCTGCCCCTAACCCCAGCCCGCCCTCCCGCACCATGGAGCTTCAAGCTCCAGAACTGGGGCCTGGCTCCTGGGCCGGGGCCCCTGAGCGCGTGTTCGTCGTGGCGTCGCGTGGCATCCGGTGGCGTCGGGTGGCGTCGGGTCAAACCGGGGGCCCTTGCTTGGGCCCCCTACCGCGCGCGCTCCCCTGGGTTCCCCTTGCGCCGCCCCCCACCCCACCCCACCCCACCCTTTCCTCCTCCTCTCGCCGCCCCTTCCTCTCCTTCTCTCTTCTCCTTGCGCTGTCCCCCTGCTCCTAGGCCTAGGTCGCATGGCTCCCTAGCCTGGCTCCTCCATTGGGTCCCGGGACCCCTCCCACCCAGCCACCCAGCTTCATGCTGGCGCTGGCAGCCTTTCCACCCACCGGGCCCTAGTTTGGCCCTGTTTGGGTCCTGGTCCCTCCCCGGAGGATCTACTCCCCTGGATTGTAGAGGAGTGCCATGGGCTGGCCTCTGGCGCCCTGAAGGCCCCCTAAGAAAAACAGGGCCCTGTGCCTCGCCCGGGCCCCCTTGGCTGCTCGAACCCTGACACCTGGCAGTGGACGTGGGCGCCGCGCTGACCTTGGCCTGCCCGATCTTCTCCCTTCCCTCCCCTGCCCTCTCGCCTTGCGTGCTGCCCCTAACCCCAGCCCGCCCTCCCGCACCATGGAGCTTCAAGCTCCAGAACTGGGGCCTGGCTCCTGGGCCGGGGCCCCTGAGCGCGTGTTCCTCATGGCGTCGCGTGGCGTCCGGTGGCGTCGGGTGGCGTCGGGTCAAACCGGGGGCCCCTTGCTTGGGCCCCCTACCGCGCGCGCTCCCCTCGGTTCCCCTTGCGCCGCCCCCCACCCCACCCCACCCCACTCTTTCCTCCTCCTCTCGCCGCCCCTTCCTCTCCTTCTCTCTTCTCCTTGCGCTGTCCCCCTGCTCCTAGGCCTAGGTCGCATGGCTCCCTAGCCTGGGCTCCTCCATTGGGTCCCGGGACCCCTCCCACCCAGCCACCCAGCTTCATGCTGGCGCTGGCAGCCTTTCCACCCACCGGGCCCTAGTTTGGCCCTGTTTGGGTCCTGGTCCCTCCCCGGAGGATCTACTCCCCTGGATTGTAGAGGAGTGCCATGGGCTGGCCTCTGGCGCCCTGAAGGCCCCCTAAGAAAAACAGGGCCCTGTGCCTCGCCCGGGCCCCCTTGGCTGCTGGATCCCTGACACCTGGCAGTGGACGTGGGCGCCGCGCTGACCTTGGCCTGCCCGATCCCCTCCCTTCCCTTCCCTGCCCTCTCGCCTTGCGTGCTGCCCCTAACCCCAGCCCGCCCTCCCGCACCATGGAGCTTCAAGCTCCAGAACTGGGGCCTGGCTCCTGGGCCGGGGCCCCTGAGCGCGTGTTCGTCGTGGCGTCCCGTGGCGTCCGGTGGCGTCGGGTGGCGTCGGGTCAAACCGGGGGCCCCTTGCTTGGGCCCCCTACCGCGCGCGCTCCCCTCGGTTCCCCTTGCGCCGCCCCCCACCCCACCCCACCCCACTCTTTCCTCCTCCTCTCGCCGCCCCTTCCTCTCCTTCTCTCTTCTCCTTGCGCTGTCCCCCTGCTCCTAGGCCTAGGTCGCATGGCTCCCTAGCCTGGGCTCCTCCATTGGGTCCCGGGACCCCTCCCACCCAGCCACCCAGCTTCATGCTGGCGCTGGCAGCCTTTCCACCCACCGGGCCCTAGTTTGGCCCTGTTTGGGTCCTGGTCCCTCCCCGGAGGATCTACTCCCCTGGATTGTAGAGGAGTGCCATGGGCTGGCCTCTGGCGCCCTGAAGGCCCCCTAAGGGAAACAGGGCCCTGTGCCTCGCCCGGGCCCCCTTGGCTGCTGGATCCCTGACACCTGGCAGTGGACGTGGGCGCCGCGCTGACCTTGGCCTGCCCGATCCCCTCCCTTCCCTTCCCCTGCCCTCTCGCCTTGCGTGCTGCCCCTAACCCCAGCCCGCCCTCCCGCACCATGGAGCTTCAAGCTCCAGAACTGGGGCCTGGCTCCTGGGCCGGGGCCCCTGAGCGCGTGTTCGTCGTGGCGTCGCGTGGCGTCCGGTGGCGTCGGGTGGCGTCGGGTCAAACCGGGGGCCCCTTGCTTGGGCCCCCTACCGCGCGCGCTCCCCTCGGTTCCCCTTGCGCCGCCCCCCACCCCACCCCACCCCACTCTTTCCTCCTCCTCTCGCCGCCCCTTCCTCTCCTTCTCTCTTCTCCTTGCGCTGTCCCCCTGCTCCTAGGCCTAGGTCGCATGGCTCCCTAGCCTGGGCTCCTCCATTGGGTCCCGGGACCCCTCCCACCCAGCCACCCAGCTTCATGCTGGCGCTGGCAGCCTTTCCACCCACCGGGCCCTAGTTTGGCCCTGTTTGGGTCCTGGTCCCTCCCCGGAGGATCTACTCCCCTGGATTGTAGAGGAGTGCCATGGGCTGGCCTCTGGCGCCCTGAAGGCCCCCTAAGGGAAACAGGGCCCTGTGCCTCGCCCGGGCCCCCTTGGCTGCTGGATCCCTGACACCTGGCAGTGGACGTGGGCGCCGCGCTGACCTTGGCCTGCCCGATCCCCTCCCTTCCCTCCACTGCCCTCTCGCCTTGCGTGCTGCCCCTAACCCCAGCCCGCCCTCCCGCACCATGGAGCTTCAAGCTCCAGAACTGGGGCCTGGCTCCTGGGCCGGGGCCCCTGAGCGCGTGTTCGTCGTGGCGTCGCGTGGCGTCCGGTGGCGTCGGGTTGCTTCGGGTCAAACCGGGGGCCCCTTGCTTGGGCCCCCTACTGCGCGCGCTCCCCTCGGTTCCCCTTGCGCCGCCCCCCACCCCACCCCACCCCACTCTTTCCTCCTCCTCTCGCCGCCCCTTCCTCTCCTTCTCTCTTCTCCTTGCGCTGTCCCCCTGCTCCTAGGCCTAGGTCGCATGGCTCCCTAGCCTGGGCTCCTCCATTGGGTCCCGGGACCCCTCCCACCCAGCCACCCAGCTTCATGCTGGCGCTGGCAGCCTTTCCACCCACCGGGCCCTAGTTTGGCCCTGTTTGGGTCCTGGTCCCTCCCCGGAGGATCTACTCCCCTGGATTGTAGAGGAGTGCCATGGGCTGGCCTCTGGCGCCCTGAAGGCCCCTAAGAAAAACAGGGCCCTGTGCCTCGCCCGGGCCCCCTTGGCTGCTGGAACCCTGACACCTGGCAGTGGACGTGGGCGCCGCGCTGACCTTGGCCTGCCCGATCCCCTCCCTTCCCTCCCCTGCCCTCTCGACTTGCGTGCTGCCCCTAACCCCAGCCCGCCCTCCCGCACCATGGAGCTTCAAGCTCCAGAACTGGGGCCTGGCTCCTGGGCCGGGGCCCCTGAGCGCGTGTTCGTCGTGGCGTCGCGTGGCGTCCGGTGGCGTCGGGTGGCGTCGGGTCAAACCGGGGGCCCCTTGCTTGGGCCCCCTACCGCGCGCGCTCCCCTCGGTTCCCCTTGCGCCGCCCCCCACCCCACCCCACCCCACTCTTTCCTCCTCCTCTCGCCGCCCCTTCCTCTCCTTCTCTCTTCTCCTTGCGCTGTCCCCCTGCTCCTAGGCCTAGGTCGCATGGCTCCCTAGCCTGGGCTCCTCCATTGGGTCCCGGGACCCCTCCCACCCAGCCACCCAGCTTCATGCTGGCGCTGGCAGCCTTTCCACCCACCGGGCCCTAGTTTGGCCCTGTTTGGGTCCTGGTCCCTCCCCGGAGGATCTACTCCCCTGGATTGTAGAGGAGTGCCATGGGCTGGCCTCTGGCGCCCTGAAGGCCCCCTAAGGGAAACAGGGCCCTGTGCCTCGCCCGGGCCCCCTTGGCTGCTGGATCCCTGACACCTGGCAGTGGACGTGGGCGCCGCGCTGACCTTGGCCTGCCCGATCCCCTCCCTTCCTCCCCTGCCCTCTCGCCTTGCGTGCTGCCCCTAACCCCAGCCCGCCCTCCCGCACCATGGAGCTTCAAGCTCCAGAACTGGGGCCTGGCTCCTGGGCCGGGGCCCCTGAGCGCGTGTTCGTCGTGGCGTCGCGTGGCATCCGGTGGCGTCGGGTGGCGTCGGGTCAAACCGGGGGCCCTTGCTTGGGCCCCTACCGCGCGCGCTCCCCTGGGTTCCCCTTGCGCCGCCCCCCACCCCACCCCACCCCACCCTTTCCTCCTCCTCTCGCCGCCCCTTCCTCTCCTTCTCTCTTCTCCTTGCGCTGTCCCCTTGCTCCTAGGCCTAGGTCGCATGGCTCCCTAGCCTGGGCTCCTCCATTGGGTCCCGGGACCCCTCCCACCCAGCCACCCAGCTTCATGCTGGCGCTGGCAGCCTTTCCACCCACCGGGCCCTAGTTTGGCCCTGTTTGGGTCCTGGTCCCTCCCCGGAGGATCTACTCCCCTGGATTGTAGAGGAGTGCCATGGGCTGGCCTCTGGCGCCCTGAAGGCCCCCTATAAAAACAGGGCCCTGTGCCTCGCCCGGGCCCCCTTGGCTGCTCGAACCCTGACACCTGGCAGTGGACGTGGGCGCCGCGCTGACCTTGGCCTGCCCGATCTTCTCCCTTCCCTCCCCTGCCCTCTCGCCTTGCGTGCTGCCCCTAACCCCAGCCCGCCCTCCCGCACCATGGAGCTTCAAGCTCCAGAACTGGGGCCTGGCTCCTGGGCCGGGGCCCCTGAGCGCGTGTTCCTCATGGCGTCGCGTGGCGTCCGGTGGCGTCGGGTGGCGTCGGGTCAAACCGGGGGCCCCTTGCTTGGGCCCCCTACCGCGCGCGCTCCCCTCGGTTCCCCTTGCGCCGCCCCCCACCCCACCCCACCCCACTCTTTCCTCCTCCTCTCGCCGCCCCTTCCTCTCCTTCTCTCTTCTCCTTGCGCTGTCCCCCTGCTCCTAGGCCTAGGTCGCATGGCTCCCTAGCCTGGGCTCCTCCATTGGGTCCCGGGACCCCTCCCACCCAGCCACCCAGCTTCATGCTGGCGCTGGCAGCCTTTCCACCCACCGGGCCCTAGTTTGGCCCTGTTTGGGTCCTGGTCCCTCCCCGGAGGATCTACTCCCCTGGATTGTAGAGGAGTGCCATGGGCTGGCCTCTGGCGCCCTGAAGGCCCCCTAAGAAAAACAGGGCCCTGTGCCTCGCCCGGGCCCCCTTGGCTGCTGGATCCCTGACACCTGGCAGTGGACGTGGGCGCCGCGCTGACCTTGGCCTGCCCGATCCCCTCCCTTCCCTTCCCCTGCCCTCTCGCCTTGCGTGCTGCCCCTAACCCCAGCCCGCCCTCCCGCACCATGGAGCTTCAAGCTCCAGAACTGGGGCCTGGCTCCTGGGCCGGGGCCCCTGAGCGCGTGTTCGTCGTGGCGTCCCGTGGCGTCCGGTGGCGTCGGGTGGCGTCGGGTCAAACCGGGGGCCCCTTGCTTGGGCCCCCTACCGCGCGCGCTCCCCTCGGTTCCCCTTGCGCCGCCCCCCACCCCACCCCACCCCACTCTTTCCTCCTCCTCTCGCCGCCCCTTCCTCTCCTTCTCTCTTCTCCTTGCGCTGTCCCCCTGCTCCTAGGCCTAGGTCGCATGGCTCCCTAGCCTGGGCTCCTCCATTGGGTCCCGGGACCCCTCCCACCCAGCCACCCAGCTTCATGCTGGCGCTGGCAGCCTTTCCACCCACCGGGCCCTAGTTTGGCCCTGTTTGGGTCCTGGTCCCTCCCCGGAGGATCTACTCCCCTGGATTGTAGAGGAGTGCCATGGGCTGGCCTCTGGCGCCCTGAAGGCCCCCTAAGGGAAACAGGGCCCTGTGCCTCGCCGGGCCCCCTTGGCTGCTGGATCCCTGACACCTGGCAGTGGACGTGGGCGCCGCGCTGACCTTGGCCTGCCCGATCCCCTCCCTTCCCTTCCCCTGCCCTCTCGCCTTGCGTGCTGCCCCTAACCCCAGCCCGCCCTCCCGCACCATGGAGCTTCAAGCTCCAGAACTGGGGCCTGGCTCCTGGGCCGGGGCCCCTGAGCGCGTGTTCGTCGTGGCGTCGCGTGGCGTCCGGTGGCGTCGGGTGGCGTCGGGTCAAACCGGGGGCCCCTTGCTTGGGCCCCCTACCGCGCGCGCTCCCCTCGGTTCCCCTTGCGCCGCCCCCCACCCCACCCCACCCCACTCTTTCCTCCTCCTCTCGCCGCCCCTTCCTCTCCTTCTCTCTTCTCCTTGCGCTGTCCCCCTGCTCCTAGGCCTAGGTCGCATGGCTCCCTAGCCTGGGCTCCTCCATTGGGTCCCGGGACCCCTCCCACCCAGCCACCCAGCTTCATGCTGGCGCTGGCAGCCTTTCCACCCACCGGGCCCTAGTTTGGCCCTGTTTGGGTCCTGGTCCCTCCCCGGAGGATCTACTCCCCTGGATTGTAGAGGAGTGCCATGGGCTGGCCTCTGGCGCCCTGAAGGCCCCCTAAGGGAAACAGGGCCCTGTGCCTCGCCCGGGCCCCCTTGGCTGCTGGATCCCTGACACCTGGCAGTGGACGTGGGCGCCGCGCTGACCTTGGCCTGCCCGATCCCCTCCCTTCCCTCCACTGCCCTCTCGCCTTGCGTGCTGCCCCTAACCCCAGCCCGCCCTCCCGCACCATGGAGCTTCAAGCTCCAGAACTGGGGCCTGGCTCCTGGGCCGGGGCCCCTGAGCGCGTGTTCGTCGTGGCGTCGCGTGGCGTCCGGTGGCGTCGGGTGGCGTCGGGTCAAACCGGGGGCCCCTTGCTTGGGCCCCCTACCGCGCGCGCTCCCCTCGGTTCCCCTTGCGCCGCCCCCCACCCCACCCCACCCCACTCTTTCCTCCTCCTCTCGCCGCCCCTTCCTCTCCTTCTCTCTTCTCCTTGCGCTGTCCCCCTGCTCCTAGGCCTAGGTCGCATGGCTCCCTAGCCTGGGCTCCTCCATTGGGTCCCGGGACCCCTCCCACCCAGCCACCCAGCTTCATGCTGGCGCTGGCAGCCTTTCCACCCACCGGGCCCTAGTTTGGCCCTGTTTGGGTCCTGGTCCCTCCCCGGAGGATCTACTCCCCTGGATTGTAGAGGAGTGCCATGGGCTGGCCTCTGGCGCCCTGAAGGCCCCCTAAGGGAAACAGGGCCCTGTGCCTCGCCCGGGCCCCCTTGGCTGCTGGATCCCTGACACCTGGCAGTGGACGTGGGCGCCGCGCTGACCTTGGCCTGCCCGATCCCCTCCCTTCCCTCCCCTGCCCTCTCGCCTTGCGTGCTGCCCCTAACCCCAGCCCGCCCTCCCGCACCATGGAGCTTCAAGCTCCAGAACTGGGGCCTGGCTCCTGGGCCGGGGCCCCTGAGCGCGTGTTCGTCGTGGCGTCGCGTGGCGTCCGGTGGCGTCGGGTGGCGTCGGGTCAAACCGGGGGCCCCTTGCTTGGGCCCCCTACCGCGCGCGCTCCCCTCGGTTCCCCTTGCGCCGCCCCCCACCCCACCCACCCCACTCTTTCCTCCTCCTCTCGCCGCCCCTTCCTCTCCTTCTCTCTTCTCCTTGCGCTGTCCCCCTGCTCCTAGGCCTAGGTCGCATGGCTCCCTAGCCTGGGCTCCTCCATTGGGCCCCGGGACCCCTCCCACCCAGCCACCCAGCTTCATGCTGGCGCTGGCAGCCTTTCCACCCACCGGGCCCTAGTTTGAACCTGTTTGGGTCCTGGTCCCTCCCCGGAGGATCTACTCCCCTGGATTGTAGAGGAGTGCCATGGGCTGGCCTCTGGCGCCCTGAAGGCCCCCTAAGGGAAACAGGGCCCTGTGCCTCGCCCGGGCCCCCTTGGCTGCTGGATCCCTG
>NW_027511989.1:0-18908 GCF_048772815.1 Callospermophilus lateralis | reverse complement strand
AAGCAAAGAGCCACAGGTGAGGCCCATTCATTTCCATTTGAAAACTGTTTTCTTCAGGCTTCACAAAGGGGTGGCCTGAGGCAAAGACCTTCCTGACATTCAGTGCAACACAACAATAAGTAAGCAAAAGGCCAAAAGCAGGGTTTCTGCACTGAGATTTTTCTGGTCACACTGATATCTGAGTTTTCTGAGATGCTCGCCATTCTCTTCAGCTATCCAGTACATGGCCATGTCACAGAGCTTGGCGGTGGTACATATTTTGGACACAAATCCATGAGCCTATTCTGGAGAGTGGCCAGAATTCAGGAAGAAAACAACAACTTAGAAAGATAGCAGGTGTTGCACATCGATAAGACAAGCTGCAGTCCATTCATATATTGGGCAGGATGAATTATGGGAAGATTTATACTAGACAGGACACATCCATTAATGCATTCTCTTTTCTAATTTCTACAACAACAGACACAGTGGGATACACAGAAAGAGAAACACTCGCCGTGTCAAATGACTTACTAGAAACTGTCCACTCCAAACAAAACAAACCGCCTTTCCTATCTATTCTCAGAACATGAGACAAAACAACAAACCCACACCCACTCCCACAAAGGCACCTCCTTCCCCCAAGTAGGTCTGTGACTATCCGAAGTGTCCTCTGACTGGTGGGCCATACTATGTTCCCCCGAAATGGCCTGTCTTCTCTCAGACCTTCTTTCCTTGACCAACTCTGTGAAGATGTCAGGAAAAAGTGGTTAGGCACTACCTGTTTTCTCAGGAAAGGTCCATCTTCAGAGCTCTCCTGGCATTTGGCCATCCTCACATCATTAGGTACCAAGAAAACTGACTCTGTCCTTGGTAAATCCAAACAAGTGAGCCCACTGGGACTGGGACTGGGACTGCCTCTGGGTGCCTGGCTTCTTGGATACCAAGTTCAGAGAGTTCCATCACCAAGCAAATTAGGTATGTCACATTCTTTGGAACTGAATGAGGTCACTGCCTTGGCAACCACTTTGTCCTAACAGTTGCTTCCAAGGGTAACATAAGATGGAGGTTGCCCCTACTTCCTGTGACACTTTCATAAGGTAGAATGTATATCAACCATTGGCACCCGGGAACAGCTCTCCACTCAGGCCTGGTTTGGTCCATCTTCTCTACAATAAGAAGAGAGAGATTCAGATTCAGACACATCCCTTCATCCTGACCAGGTTGTTTGCCATGGAAGATGACTTTTGCTCTCTCAGGTGCTTCATACCTGCCTACAACTTCTCCAGGTATCATTTGTGCATGGACATTTGAGGTTCTCATCAGGTGGAAGGTCCCCAACTTTCCTGTATTGTAAGAACCACTCTGACAGCTCTTTTGTCCATTTTGGTTTGGGATGCACACATGGGATTTTTCTTTAGACCCATCATGTGCTGTGAATCTAAGCCACAGCCTCACATAGGGCTGAGAGGCTGATTCAGAAACATCCATTTCCAAAGCAATTAACCAAAGAGGCACAGGTAATTACCATTCTTTTCCATTTGAAAACTATTTTCTGCAGGCTTCACAAAGTGTGGCCTGAGGCAAAGACCTTCCTGACATTCAGGGCAACAGAATAGGTAAGCAAAAGGCCCAAAGCAGGGTTTCTCCACTGAGACTTTCTTGGGCATACTGATATCTGAGTTTTCTGAGATACTCGCCATTCCCATCAGCTATCCAGTACATGGCCATGTCACAGAGATGGAGGTGGTACATATCTTGGACACAAAATCATGAGCGTATTCTGGAGGGTGTCCAGAATTCAGGAAGAAAACAGGAATTTAGAAAGATGGCAGGAGTTGCCCATCCATACGGCAACCTGCAGTCCATTCATAAATTGCACAGGATGAATGCTTTGAAGCTTTCTCGTAGACAGGAAACATCCATTGATGCATTCTCTTTTCTAATGTCTACAATCATGGACACAGTATGATATATAGACACAGAAACACTCACCTTGTCAAAGGACTTACTAGACACAGTCCACTCCAAAACAAACAAACCAGCTTTCCTAACTATTCTCAGAACATGAGACAAAACCACAAACTCACACTCACACCCAAAAAGTCACCTCCTTTCCCCAAGTCGGTCTGTGACTATCCGGAGTGTCCTCTGACTTGTGGGCCATACTATGTTCCCCAAAAATGGCGTGTCCTGTCTCCAATCTGGTCTCTTTGGCAAACTCTGTGAAGTTGTCAGGAGCCCATGGTGAGAAACTACCTGCTTTCTCTGGAATGGCCAGTCTTCATAGTTTCCAGGCATTTGGCTGTCCTCACATCAGTAGGTACAAAGAAAGAGGGACTCTGTCTTGTTAAATCCAAACAAGTGAGCACACTGGGACATCGAGTGGGTTTGACCCTGTGTGCCTGGTTTCCTGGATCCCAAGATCACAGACTTTCATTACCAAAACTGTAAGGTGATGTCACTTTCTTCAAGACCTGAATGAAGTCACTGCCTTGGAAACCACTTTGTTTTAACAGTTGCTTACATGGTTCCCAAAAGATGGAGGCTGCCTCTACTTGCTGTGACTCATTCATATGTTAGAATGGTATATCAACCATAGGCACCGGGGAACAGCTCTCCACACAGCCATGGTTTGGTCCATCTTCTCTACATTAGGAAGAGAGAGGCTAATTCAGACACATCCCATCAACCTGACCAGGTTGTTTGCCATGGAAGATGACTTTTGCTCTCTCATGTCCTTCATAGCTGCCTACATCTTCTCCAAGGATCATTTCAGCATGGACCTTTTAGGTTTTCAGCAGCTGGAAGATCGCCTATATTCCTGTATTGTAAGACCAACTCTGTCCCTGCTCTTCTGTAAAATTAGATTGAGGGAAAAGTGTATGGTTAGGGTTAATAACATGTTCAATTTGGGTTAGGAATCATTCTCTGGAATGAATATTTGTATTAGGAACCTGCGATATTTATAAGAATATATAGGTGAAATATAAGTATGAAAACAGAAATCTAGGTAAGTTTTGAAGCCCAGAAGGGCATTGGGCCCTTGATTGGGATACTTAGCATTGATTTATGTCCTGCACAGTTGTCTCAGTTAAATCAATATACTATGGCATAGGACCTTCTAATTTGGATGATTGAATGTGGAAGAGAACATCCAGTCAAAAAGGGATATTCGGTAGGAATAGGAAAATAGTCGGTAGGTTTAGATAAAAGAGTGAGTATAGGATTTGGACCAAAAGTTCTTTAGCAATAGGGTTTCAGGTAGAGAGTGAATGTAAATGTCAGCACATGTGAAGAGTCAGTCACAATGATGAACTGGGTAAAATATGTAGGAAAGCAATATTTTGAAGACGTATAAATTAATTGGGGGTACAAATAGGTGTACCTTGTGCCTATGAATATAGAGATAATGCATGAATAGACCATACTGTGAATAAATAATATAACTGGTTCGAACTTTAAATAATGGATTGAATTGATTTCTGAAAATATACAGGAAACCTAATGTTGATATACAATCATCCATTCCAAACAGTTATGCTTCTAATGGTGATATTAGATTTATGGTTTATCATGAAAAGTGTGTGAGTTTTGCTTCAAAACTGATTATGAAATTAAAAAAAAAAATGTGTTTGCAGAGAAGTCTAATGAAAAGACCAGTCAAGAAACCGGGAGGAATACATGTGTTCTGAAGCAGGAAATGATTAAAAGTGAAAAAATACCTATAAAGTTGTGAACTTGTGGATGAAATATATATCCTATGCTGTGCAAAAACTGCAGAAATATTAATGTAGCAGTGTTGAATATAAATGAACGTCAAAATACACATCATGTCCCATAGGAATCTACTTGCATTGATGTTAAACTGGGTCAGATACTGTAGAATTATTAGGATTTGTATGCACCATTCACAGAAGTGAGTTGTCAGTACAAGGAAACAAATATGTATTTCAGGTGGATGAATATTTCCAATAATAATCTTGAGAAAAGTTGATTATATTTCCTCATGCATGAACATGAATGAATGTATGAATGTAGAGAGTGTATATAAGACACATATATTTCATGTTTTGATAAATCAGGAGAGTATATATATATATATATATATATATATATATATATATATATATATACCAAAAAAAACACAGAGAAACATAAAAAAGTAGCAATATATGCCAAATGAAATTTATAATGAAATATATAACATCTACTGATGCAAAAATATATACTTTACTGAACATGGAATTATGTACAATGTTGTTGTACTAGGAAGCTCACCCATAGGTTGAATTTTTAGTTCCAACAGCGTTTAAGAGGGGTAGTCTCTTCACACAATTTATATGTGCCGAGTCAGCAACCTCACAAAAATGTACGTGTGATACCAGGTAGGATTCTATATGTACATATAAAAATACATGTGCTGTATAGGCTACAGAGAAAGGGAGGCAGGGATTCACATATTTGTTAATTTTAAAAACACATGAAAAACTATTCCAAATAAAAATTCACTAGATTTATAACACCTACCATTTATTATGCAAAAGAAAAGTTCAAAAATACACCATGCCTCCTCTGACCTGCTTGTATTTCTGTTCTATTTGGGTTATTTTTCTCCATCATATTAGGATTAGTAGTCAGAGTCTAGTAGGGTATGTGTTAGTGTCAGGGATTCAGTATTTTGAATGGAAAATAGGAAAAAGAATCCAATGTCTATCAAACATGTGCTACACAAAATATTTTCACTCTCTCATCCAGAACAATGCCTTGACATTACCTTCGCCCCAAGTAAGACACAATTAGTGGAGAAGAGTTATAAAATCTGTGAATATATAACTGGAATGGAAAATGCTCATGAGTTCACAACCTTGGATGTGGTAGAGAAGTTTCCATAAGTAAGGGACAGGTTAAAAACTCCACAAACATGGAGCTCTGCTGGCCTAAAGGACTTCTTGATAAACTGCCTCTGAGGTTGGGCACTTGAAATATATGTTGTTTTCAGGAGCTTTAGCTTCCTTTGTCGTGAGACCATCAAAGCTGGGTCTGATTCTATGTGACCTGGAGGACATGGTTTCTTATTTTCTAATGAACATGAGGCAGCAGTGGTGAATTCTCTCTTTTAAGTAAAATGTGACCAGTGCATGCTAAGTCTCTCCCCATCTGGGCTGTGAAGCCATTTGGTCATCCTCTACTTTTTCATGGTTTTTCTTTCTCCTGCATTGGGAGTTTGGTATTTGCTTCACGAAATACAAGGAGTTCAAAAGGGACACAGTGCTGGATGGAGTTCTGCCAAATGTGGTGGGTCAGGGTCTGCAGGAGAATGCACCAACCAGGCTTCTATCCCACATAGCTTTTTCCCTTGTCTATTGCAACCTGATTCTTAACATTGCCATGAAACCTCTCCATATAACAAGACGCCCTTACATATTAGTGTCTGCTGGCCTCACCATGTCTGTCACAAGCCATTTGGAAGCCAATGGCAAATCCATATGGCCACATCAGAGATGTATTATGACACACATACACACCACTGCTCTAGGCACACTACTCAGCAGGCACCAACTTACTGGCATGTCTGTTCTAGATCATTTTCATGAAACACAGTCAATCAAGGCACTGTCTAGTATACTCATGATAAACAAAAGGACATCCAAAGGTTCTCCAGAGACATGTTGTATAGTTGGACTTGACATTTGCATTATATAAGGTAGGAGTTATAAATCTAGTCAAATTTTAATTGAAATATTCTCCATGTGTTTTTAAACTTAACACATATGTGAATTCTTGTTTCCCTTTTCTGTAGCCTATTCACACATGTATATTTATATGCATATATAGAATCCTACCAGGTATCACACGTACATTTTTGTGAGATGGCTGTCTTGGCAGATACAAATTGTGAGAAGAGTTCACTCCTCCTAAATGCTGTTGGAAATGAAAATTCAACCTATAGGAGAGAGTCCTAGTAGAACAACATTATACCTTAACTCATGTTCAGTAAAATAAATATTTTTGCATTTGTGGATGATACATATTTACTGATGAATTTCAATTGGCATTTATATTGGTACTTTTTAATGTCTGTGAGTGTTGTGTGTGTGTGTGTGTGTATATATAGATACAGATATAGATATAGATATAGATATAGATATAGATATACTCTCCAAATTTTTCAAAATATGAAATATATGTGTCTAATATACACACTCTAAATTCATTCATGTTCATGTATGTGGATTTATAATCAACTTTTCACAAGATTATAATCAGAAATATTCATCCACCTGAAATACATATTTGTTTCCTAGTACTGAAAACTAACTTCAGTGAATGGTGCATACAAATCCTAATTATTCTACAGTAACTGACCCAGTCTAACATCAATGCAAGTAGACTCCTATGGGACATGAAATGTAATTTGTCATTCATTTGTATTCGACACTGGTACATTATTGTTTCTTCAGTTTTTGCACATCACAGGATATACATTTCATCCACAAGTTCACAAATTAATAAGCATTTGTTTCAACTTTAATAATCTTGCTTCAGAACACATGAATTGTCAGGGTTTCTTGACTGGTCTTTTCATGAGACTTCTTTCCAAACACATTATTTTGAATTTCCATAATCATTTTGAAGCAAAACTCACACACTCTTCATAATAAACCAAAACACTAATATTTCCATTAGATATATACCTGGTTGGAATGAATGATTGTATATCAATATATGATTTCCTTTAATTTTTCAGATATCAGTTAATTCATTATTTAAAGTTCAAAAAAGTTATATTATTTATTCACAGTATGGTCTATTCATGCTTTTTCTCTATGTTCCTAGAAACAGGGTACACCTCTTTGTACCCCCGATTCTCATTTTACATCTTCAATATATTGCTCCCAGAAATGGTGAAAGAAATACTCATGTCACCTCATTATCACAGTAATATTCTGGACAAAAAATGGAAAGGTCACACTTATGATTGTACCAAAGCCTAAATGGAAATTGAACATGGATTTCTAAAAACATCCATGTCCAGGTTGCCTAATGCTGTCAATTGTCAATCCTATTGGTGAATACATATTTGTTTTTTTCCTAATTTATATATTCAAACTCAACCCTGTTGAAAATGTCTAATTCTATCACTCACTTTATAGTTTGCCTGATTTCGTAATGTTTCTATTGATATCTGCTTTTCTACATATTTTCCCCAGTTCAACATAGTGACTGACTCTTCATATGTGCTGACATTTACATTCACTCTACAACCGAAAGTCTATTGCTAAAGAACTTTTGGTCCAAATCCTATACTCACTCTTCTTCCTAAACCTACCGACTATCTTCCTAATCCTACTGAATATCCCTTTTTGACTGGATGTTCTCTTCTAAATTCAATCATCCAGTGTACAAGGTCCTATGCCATTGTATATCGAATTATCTGAGGCATCTTTGCAGAACATAATTCAAATCTAAGTATCCCAATCAAGGGCAAAACCCTTCTGGGCTTCAAATCATACCTAGATTTCTGTTTTCCTACTTATATTTCACCTCTATATTCTTGTAAATATTGCAGGTTCCCAATACCATTATTCATCACACAGAATCACTCATAACCCAAATCAAACCTGTTTTTAACCCCAAGTATACACTGTTCCCTCAATCATTTTACAGAAGAGCAGGGACAGAGTGGTTCTTACAATACAGGAAAGTTGGGGACCTTCCACCTGATGAGAACCTCAAATGTCCATGCACAAATGATACCTGGAGAAGTTGTAGGCAGTTATGAAGCACCTGAGAGAGCAAAAGTCATCTTCCATGGCAAACAACCTGGTCAGGATGAAGGGATGTGTCTGAATCTGAATCTCTCTCTTCTTATTGTAGAGAAGATGGACCAAACCAGGCCTGAGTGGAGAGCTGTTCCCGGGTGCCAATGGTTGATATACATTCTACCTTATGAAAGTGTCACAGGAAGTAGGGGCAACCTCCATCTTATGTTACCCTTGGAAGCAACTGTTAGGACAAAGTGGTTGCCAAGGCAGTGACCTCATTCAGTTCCAAAGAATGTGACATACCTAATTTGCTTGGTGATGGAACTCTCTGAACTTGGTATCCAAGAAGCCAGGCACCCAGAGGCAGTCCCAGTCCAGGTCCCAGTGGGCTCACTTGTTTGGATTTACCAAGGACAGAGTCAGTTTTCTTGGTACCTAATGATGTGAGGATGGCCAAATGCCAGGAGAGCTCTGAAGATGGACCTTTCCTGAGAAAACAGGTAGTGGCTAACCACTTTTTCCTGACATCTTCACAGAGTTGGTCAAGGAAACAAGATCTGAGAGAAGACAGGCCATTTCAGGGGAACATAGTATGGCCCACCAGTCAGAGGACACTTCGGATAGTCACAGACCTACTTGGGGGAAGGAGGTGCCTTTGTGGGAGTGGGTGTGGGTTTGTTGTTTTGTCTCATGTTCTGAGAATAGATAGGAAAGGTGGTTTGTTTGGTTTGGAGTGGACAGTTTCTAGTAAGTCATTTGACACGGAGAGTGTTTCTGTGTATCCCACTGTGTTCGTTGTTGTAGACATTAGAAAAGAGAATGCATTAATGAATGTGTCCTGTCTAGTATAAATCTTCCCATAATTCATCCTGCCCAATATATGAATGGACTGCAGCTTTCTTATCAATGTGCAACACCTGCTATCTTTCTAAGTTGTTGTTTTCTTCCTGAATTCTGGCCACTCTCCAGAATAGGCTCATGGATTTGTGTCCAAAATATGTACCACCTCCAAGCTGTGTGACATGGCCATGTACTGGATAGCTGAAGAGAATGGCGAGCATCTCAGAAAACTCAGATATCAGTGGGACCAGGAAAGTCTCAGTGCAGAAACCCTGCTTTGGGCCTTTTGCTTACTTATTGTTGTGTTGCACTGAATGTCAGGAAGGTCTTTGCCTCAGGCCACCCCTTTGTGAAGCCTGAAGAAAACAGTTTTCAAATGGAAATGAATGGGCCTCACCTGTGGCTCTTTGCTTAATTGCTTTGGAAAGAGATGTGTCTTTATCAGCCTCTTGGACCTGTGTGTGGCTGTGACTTAGATTCTCAGCACCTGATGGATATTAAGAATGATCCCATGTGAGTTTCCAAAAACAAAATGTCAAAAAATATCATTCATTGTGGATAAAGTCTGTTGCCTTCCTCTGTTAGGTTCCTGCACTCCATCAAATGAGAATAGGGATTCTTTGGGTCAAATGAGTTCTTCAAAGCCCTGCAGAGGTGCTTGTGTTTTCGCATGACTCTAAATCACCTAAAGAATCGATACCTAAAATCAGTAGGCCTCAAATTGGAGAAACACAGAAGTATTAACGGCAGGCTTATTTGTTCACTCCTGGTTCACAGAAACGGTGTCCAGGCTACCCTGACTTTAGGCAAATGAGGGGCAAACGAGCAGATTTTGGACACTGTCTTGGGCTGCGCCCCTCATGGAAAGCTCCAGCCAGAGGTTAAGATGATTGACTATATGGAATAAGATGAGGGCCATGTGGGAGTGTTTTGGTTTTAATTTTGGTCATTTGTGTGACATTGGAAAAAATGACTGGGTCCACGTGGGCTTGAACTCTGGTGTGATTCCCCTTAGAGACTGGGTTTTGGAACTGAACTCAGAGAAGAATCGCCATGAATTTTGTTGGGATTTTAAGAGGCCACGCATGAAAGTCGCTCTTGGAAATTGAGACCTAGGCCCCGGGTGGATTTCCACAGAGGCCTGGGAATCTCAGCAAGGATATCACATGATTTTATTCTTAAAGAAATGGCAGCCATAGTTGAGAGTCAAAACACACATGGACCTCACATTGTAGACTTCAATGGGCCTGGCCTAATGTGACCTTTTGTCCACTCTTTGGGAAGCCGTGCCTGTGAGATTTTTCCAGAGATTTCATTGAAATGAGCTTCCACACCATTTAATGTTTGCTGAATGAACTGAAACCCACAGTGCCTCCAACCATATGCTTGAAAAATGGCTAGATAAATACCAGGAAATTTTTGAAATTCCTATGACCAGGTGGCACTGGAGAAACATTGGATGTCCTGTTGCTCATCATGAGTATACCAGACAGTGCCTTGATTTACTGAGTTTCATGAAAATGGTGTAGAACAGAGATGCCAGTAAGTTGGAGCCTGCTGAGTAGTGGGTCTAGAGCAGTGGTGGGGAGGTGTTTGATAAAACATCCGTGGTAGGGCCATGTGGATCTACCATTGGATTCCAAATGGCTTGTAACTGACATGGTGCAGCCAGCAGACCCTTATATGTAAAGGCATCTTGTTATATGGAGAGTTTTCAGAGGAAAATTAAGAATCAGGTTGATATGGACAAGGGTGCAATGGGGCAAGCTGTGAGAGATAGGAGCCTAGTTGGTGCATTCTCTTGCAGACCCTGACCCACCACACGTGACAGAACTCCCTCCAGCACTGTGTCCCAGTTTAGCTCCTAGTATTTTGTGAAACAAATACCAAACTCACAGTGCAGCAGCCAAAACACCACAAAAACTGGAGGAGGACCAAATGGCTTCACAGTCCACACGGGGAGACACTTAGTCCCCAGTGGCCTCAGTTTACCTACAAAGAGAGGATTCAGCACTGCTTCATCTTGTTCATTGGAAAATAAGAAACCATGTCCTCCAGGTCACATAGATGCAGACCCAGCTTTGATGGTCTCACTACAGAGGAAGCCAAATCTCCTGAAAACAACATATATTTCAAGTGTGGAAGCTCAGAGGCAGTTTCTCAAAACGTTTTTAGGCCAGCAGAGCTCCATGTTTGTGGAGTGTTTACCCTGTCCCTTAGTCATGGAAACTCCTCTACCACCTCCAAGGTTGTGAACTCCTGAGCATTTTCCATTCCAGATATATATTCACTGATTTTGTAACTCTTTTCCTCTAATTGTGTCTTACTTGGGGTGAAGGTAATGTCAAGGCATTGTTCTGGATGAGAGTGGGAGGATATTTGTGCAGCATATATTTACATACACATTGGATTCATTTTCCAATTTTCCATTCGAAATACTGAATCCCTGACACTAACCCATACCTAGTAGACTCAGACTATTCATCATAATATAATGGAGAAAATTAACCCAACACAATAGAAATACAAGCACTTCAGAAGAGACATGTTGTATAGTTGGACTTGACATTTGCATTATATAAGGTAGGAGTTATAAATCTAGTCATATTTTAATTGAAATATTCTCCATGTGTTTTTAAACTTAACAAATATGTGAATTCTTGTTTCCCTTTTCTGTAGCCTATTCACACATGTATATTTATATGCATATATAGAATCCTACCAGGTATCACACGTATATTTTTGTGCGGTGGCTGCCTTGGCAGATACAAATTGTGAGAAGAGTTCATTCCTCCTAAATGCTGTTGGACATGAAAATTCAACCTATAGGAGAGCGTCCTAGTAGAACAACATTATACATTAACTCATGTTCAGTAAAATAAATATTTTTGCATTTGTGGATGATACATATTTACTGATGAATTTCGATTGGCATTTATATTGGTACTTTTTAATGTCTGTGAGTGTTATGTGTGTGTGTGTGTGTGTGTGTGTGTGTGTGTGTGTATGTGTATGTAGATATAGATATACTCTCCAAATTTTTCAAAATATGAAATATATGTGTCTAATATACACTCTCTAAATTCATTCATGTTCATGTATGTGGATTTATAATCCACTTTTCACAAGATTATAATCAGAAATATTTATCCACCTGAAATACATATTTGTTTCCTAGTACTGAAAACTAACTTCAGTGAATGGTGCATACAAATCCTAATTATTCTACAGTAACTGACCCAGTCTAACATCAATGCAAGTAGACTCCTATGGGACATGATATGTAATTTGTCATTCATTTGTATTCGACACTGGTACATTATTGTTTCTTCAGTTTTTGCACATCACAGGATATACATTTCATCCACAAGTTCACAAATTAATAAGCATTTGTTTCAACTTTAACCACTTCTTGCTTCAGAACACATGTATTGTCAGGGTTTCTTGACTGGTCTTTTCATGAGACTTCTTTCCAAACACATTATTTTGAATTTCCATAAACATTTTGAAGCAAAACTCGCACACTCTTCATGATAAACCAAAACACTAATATTTCCATTACATATATACCTGGTTGGAATGAATGATTGTATATCAATATACGATTTCCTTTAATTTTTCAGATATCAGTTAATTCATTATTTAAAGTTCAAAAAAGTTATATTATTTATTCACAGTATCGTCTCTTCATGCTTTTTCTCTATGTTCCTAGAAACAGGGTAAACCTCTTTGTACCCACGATTCTCATTTTACATCTTCAATATATTGCTCCCAGAAATGGTGAAAGAAATACTCATGTCACCTCATTATCACAGTAATATTCTGGACAAAAAATGGAAAGGTCACACTTATGATTGTACCAAAGCCTAAATGGAAAGTGAACATGGATTTCTAAAAACATCCATGTCCAGGTTGCCTAATGCTGTCAATTGTCAATCCTATTGGTGACTACATATTTGTTTTTTTCCTATTTATATATTCAAACTCAACCCTGTTGAAAATGTCTAATTCTATCACTCACTTTATAGTTTGCCTGATTTCGTAATGTTTCTATTGATATCTGCTTTTCTACATATTTTCCCCAGTTCAACATAGTGACTGACTCTTCATATGTGCTGACATTTACATTCACTCTACAACCGAAAGTCTATTGCTAAAGAACTTTTGGTCCAAATCCTATACTCACTCTTCTTCCTAAACCTACCGACTATCTTCCTAATCCTACTGAATATCCCTTTTTGACTGGATGTTCTCTTCTAAATTCAATCATCCAGTGTACAAGGTCCTATGCCATTGTATATCGAATTATCTGAGGCATCTTTGCAGAACATAATTCAAATCTAAGTATCCCAATCAAGGGCAAAACCCTTCTGGGCTTCAAATCATACCTAGATTTCTGTTTTCCTACTTATATTTCACCTCTATATTCTTGTAAATATTGCAGGTTCCCAATACCATTATTCATCACACAGAATCACTCGTAACCCAAATCAAACCTGTTTTTAACCCCAAGTATACACTGTTCCCTCAATCATTTTACAGAAGAGCAGGGACAGAGTGGTTCTTACAATACAGGAAAGTTGGGGACCTTCCACCTGATGAGAACCTCAAATGTCCATGCACAAATGATACCTGGAGAAGTTGAAGGCAGGTATGAAGCACCTGAGAGAGCAAAAGTCATCTTTCATGGCAAACAACCTGGTCAGGATGAAGGGATGTGTCTGAATCTGAATCTCTCTCTTCTTATTGTAGAGAAGATGGACCAAACCAGGCCTGAGTGGAGAGCTGTTCCCGGGTGCCAATGGTTGATATACATTCTACCTTATGAAAGTGTCACAGGAAGTAGGGGCAACCTCCATCTTATGTTACCCTTGGAAGCAACTGTTAGGACAAAGTGGTTGCCAAGGCAGTGACCTCATTCAGTTCCAAAGAATGTGACATACCTCATTTCATTGGTGATGGAACTCTCCGAACTTGGTATCCAAGAAGCCAGGCACCCAGAGGCAGTCCCAGTCCCAGTCCCAGTGGGCTCACTTGTTTGGATTTACCAAGGACAGAGTCAGTTTTCTTGGTACCTAATGGTGTGAGGATGGCCAAATGCCAGGAGATCTCTGAAGATGGACCTTTCCTGAGAAAACAGGTAGTGCCTAACCACTTTTTCCTGACATCTTCAAAGAGTTGGTCAAGGAAACAAGATCTGAGAGAAGACAGGCCATTTTGGGGGAACATAGAATGGCCCACCAGTCAGAGGACACTCTGGATAGTCACAGACCTACTTGGGGGAAGGAGGTGCCTTTGTGGGAGTGGGTGTGGGTTTGTTGTTTTGTCTCATGTTCTGAGAATAGATAGGAAAGGCGGTTTGTTTTGTTTGGAGTGGACAGTTTCTAGTAAGTCATTTGACACGGCGAGTGTTTCTCTTTCTGTGTATCCCACTGTGTCCCTTGTTGTAGACATTAGAAAAGAGAATGCATTAATGGATGTGTCCTGTCTAGTATAAATCTTCCCATAATTCATCCTGCCCAATATATGAATGGACTGCAGCTTTCTTATCGATGTGCAACACCTGCTATCTTTCTAAGTTGTTGTTTTCTTCCTGAATTCTGGCCACTCTCCAGAATAGGCTCATGGATTTGTGTCCAAAATATGTACCACCTCCAAGCTCTGTGACATGGCCATGTACTGGATAGCTCAAGAGAATGGCGAGCATCTCAGAAAACTCAGATATCAGTGTGACCAGGAAAGTCTCAGTGCAGAAACCCTGCTTTGGGCCTTTTGCTTACTTATTGTTGTGTTGCACTGAATGTCAGGAAGGTCATTGCCTCAGGCCACCCCTTTGTGAAGCCTGAAGAAAACAGTTTTCAAATGGAAATGAATGGGCCTCACCTGTGGCTCTTTGCTTAATTGCTTTGGAAAGGGATGTGTCTTTATCAGCCTCTTGGACCTGTGTGTGGCTGTGACTTAGATTCTCAGCACCTGATGGATCTTAAGAATGATCTCATGTGAGCTTCCAAAACCAAAATGGCAAAACATTTCATTCATTGTGGATGAAGTCTCTTGCCTTCCTCTGTTAGGTTCCTGCACTCCATCAAATGACAATAGGGATTCTTTGGGTCAAATGAGTTCTTCAAAGACCTGCAGAGGTGATTGTGTTTTCGCATGACTCTAAATCACCTAAAGAATCGATACCAAAAATCAGTAGGCCTCAAATTGGAGAAACACAGAAGTATTAACGGCAGGCTTATTTGTTCACTCCTGGTTCACAGAAACGGTGTCCAGGCTACCCTGACTTTAGGCAAATGAGGGGCAAACGAGCTGATTTTGGACACTGTCTTGGGCTGCGCCCCTCATGGAAAGCTCCAGCCAGAGGTTAAGATGATTGACTATATGGAATAAGATGAGGGCCATGTGGGAGTGTTTTGGTTTTAATTTTGGTCATTTGTGTGGCATTGGAAAAAATGACTGGGTCCACGTGGGCTTGAACTCTGGTGTGATTCCCCTTAGAGACTGGGTTTTGGAACTGAACTTAGAGAAGCATTGCCGTGAATTTTGTTGGGATTTTAAGAGGCCACGCATGAAAGTCGCTCTTGGAAATTGAGACCTAGGCCCCGGGTGGATTTCCACAGAGGCCTGGGAATCTCAGCAAGGATATCACATGATTTTATTCTTAAAGAAATGGCAGCCATAGTTGAGAGTCAAAACACACATGGACCTCACATTGTAGACCTAAATGGGCCTGGCCTAATGTGACCTTTTTTCCACTCTTTGGGAAGCCATGCCTGTGAGAGTTCTCCAGAGATTTCATTGAAATGAGCTTCCTCACCATTTAATGTTTGCTGAATGAACTGAAACCCACAGTGCCTCCAACTTCATCCTTGAAAAATGGCTAGATAAATACCATGAAATTTTTGAAATTCCTATGACCAGGTGGCACTGGAGAAACATTGGATGTCCTGTTGCTGATCATGAGTATACCAGACAGTGCCTTGATTTACTGAGTTTCATGAAAATGGTGTAGAACAGAGATGCCAGAAATTTGGAGCCTGCTGAGTAGTGGGTCTAGAGCAGTGGTGGGGAGGTGTTTGATAAAACATCCGTGGTAGGGCCATGTGGATATACCATTGGATTCCAAATGGCTTGTAACTGACATGGTGCAGCCAGCAGACCCTTATAAGTAAAGGCATATTGTTATATGGAGAGTTTTCAGAGGAAAATTAAGAATCAGGTTGATATGGACAAGGGGGCAATGGGGCAATCTGTGAGAGATAGGAGCCTAGTTGGTGCATTCTCTTGCAGACCCTGACCCACCACACGTGACAGAACTCCCTCCAGCACTTTGTCCCAGGTTAGCTCCTAGTATTTCGTGAAACAAATACCAAACTCACAGTGCAGCAGCAAAAGCACCACAAAAAGTGGAAGAGGACCAAATGGCTTCACAGTCCACACGGGGAGACACTTAGTCCCCAGTGGCGTCAGTTTACTTACAAAGAGAGGATTCAGCACTGCTTCATCTTGTTCATTGGAAAATAAGAAACCATGTCCTCCAGGTCACATAGATGCAGACCCAGCTTTGATGGTCTCACTACAGAGGAAGCGTAATCTCCTGAAAACTACATATATTTCAAGTGTGGAAGCTCAGAGGCAGTTTCTCAAAAATTTTTTAGGCCAGCAGAGCTCCATGTTTGTGGAGTGTTTACCCTGTCCCTTAGTTTTGGAAACTCCTCTACCACCTCCAAGGTTGTGAACTCCTGAGCATTTTCCATTCCAGATATGTATTCCCTGATTTTGTAACTCTTCTCCTAATTGTGTCTTACTTGGGGTGAAGGTAATGTCAAGGCATTGTTCTGGATGAGAGCGGGACGATATATGTGCAGCATATATTTACATACCCATTGGATTCATTTTCCAATTTTCCATTCGAAATACTGAATCCCTGACGCTAACCCATACCTAGTAGACTCAGACTATTCATCCTAATATAATGGAGAAAATTAATCCAACACATTAGAAATACAAGTACTTCAGAGGAGACATGTTGTATAGTTGGACTTGACATTTGCATTATATAAGGTAGGAGTTATAAATCTAGTCAAATTTTAATTGAAATATTCTCCATGTGTTTTTAAACTTAACACATATGTGAATTCTTGTTTCCCTTTTCTGTAGCCTATTCACACATGTATATTTATATGCATATATAGAATCCTACCAGGTATCACACGTACATTTTTGTGAGATGGCTGTCTTGGCAGATACAAATTGTGAGAAGAGTTCACTCCTCCTAAATGCTGTTGGAAATGAAAATTCAACCTGTAGGAGAGCGTCCTAGTAGAACAACATTATACATTAACTCATGTTCAGTAAAATAAATATTTTTGCATTTGTGGATGATACATATTTACTGATGAATTTCGATTGGCATTTATATTGGTACTTTTTAATGTCTGTGAGTGTTGTGTGTGTGTGTGTGTGTGTGTGTGTGTGTATAGATATAGATATAGATATAGATATACTCTCCAAATTTTTCAAAATATGAAATATATGTGTCTAATATACACTCTCTAAATTCATTCATGTTCATGTATGTGGATTTGTAATCCACTTTTCACAAGATTATAATCAGAAATATTCATCCACCTGAAATACATATTTGTTTCCTAGTACTGAAAACTAACTTCAGTGAATGGTGCATACAAATCCTAATTATTCTACAGTAACTGACCCAGTCTAACATCAATGCAAGTAGACTCCTATGGGACATGATATTAATTTGTCATTCATTTGTATTCGACACTGGTACATTATTGTTTCTTCAGTTTTTGCACATCACAGGATATACATTTCATCCACAAGTTCACAAATTAATAAGCATTTGTTTCAACTTTAACCACTTCTTGCTTCAGAACACATGTATTGTCAGGGTTTCTTGACTGGTCTTTTCATGAGACTTCTTTCCAAACACATTATTTTGAATTTCCATAATCATTTTGAAGCAAAACTCACACACTCTTCATGATAAACCAAAACACTAATATTTCCATTACATATATACCTGGTTGGAATGAATGATTGTATATCAATATACGATTTCCTTTAATTTTTCAGATATCAGTTCAATTCATTATTTAAAGTTCAAAAAAGTTATATTATTTATTCACAGTATGGTCTATTCATGCTTTTTCTCTATGTTCCTAGAAACAGGGTACACCTCTTTGTACCCCCGATTCTCATTTTACATCTTCAATATATTGCTCCCAGAAATGGTGAAAGAAATACTCATGTCACCTCATTATCACAGTAATATTCTGGACAAAAAATGGAAAGGTCACACTTATGATTGTACCAAAGCCTAAATGGAAAGTGAACATGGATTTCTAAAAACATCCATGTCCAGGTTGCCTAATGCTGTCAATTGTCAATCCTATTGGTGACTACATATTTGTTTTTTTCCTAATTTATATATTCAAACTCAACCCTGTTGAAAATGTCTAATTCTATCACTGACTTTATAGTTTGCCTGATTTCGTAATGGTTCTATTGATATCTGCTTTTCTACATATTTTCCCCAGTTCAACATAGTGACTGACTCTTCATATGTGCTGACATTTACATTCACTCTACAACCGAAAGTCTATTGCTAAAGAACTTTTGGTCCAAATCCTATACTCACTCTTCTTCCTAAACCTACCGACTATCTTCCTAATCCTACTGAATATCCCTTTTTGACTGGATGTTCTCTTCTAAATTCAATCATCCAATGTACAAGGTCCTATGCCATTGTATATCGAATTATCTGAGGCATCTTTGCAGAACATAATTCAAAGCTAAATATCCCAATCAAGGGCAAAACCCTTCTGGGCTTCAAATCATACCTAGATTTCTGTTTTCCTACTTACATTTCACCTCTATATTCTTGTAAATATTGTAGGTTCCCAATACCATTATTCATCACACAGAATCACTCGTAACCCAAATCCAACCTGTTTTTAACCCCAAGTATACACTGTTCCCTCAATCATTTTACAGAAGAGCAGGGACAGAGTGGTTCTTACAATACAGGAAAGTTGGGGACCTTCCACCTGATGAGAACCTCAAATGTCCATGCACAAATGATACCTGGAGAAGTTGAAGGCAGGTATGAAGCACCTGAGAGAGCAAAAGTCATCTTTCATGGCAAACAACCTGGTCAGGATGAAGGGATGTGTCTGAATCTGAATCTCTCTCTTCTTATTGTAGAGAAGATGGACCAAACCAGGCCTGAGTGGAGATCTGTTCCCGGGTGCCAATGGTTGATGTACATTCTACCTTATGAAAGTGTCACAG
>NW_027511988.1:0-18915 GCF_048772815.1 Callospermophilus lateralis | reverse complement strand
GGCTACTTGAAGAGGAAACAAACCATAGAGACAAAACTGAGAACTCCTTTATTTTGTCAAATTTCAAAGAGCTACTACAAACCATGTTGGATTTAGAGTTTCAAAGTCATCTATCTATATCAGAGAGAACAAAGTGAAACCTAAAATATAAACTGCAACTGTAAACGAACGCTTCAAACTAGAAGAACAAAATTTGGTGAGCCATTGGGATTTGTGTATTTGTCATTACCACCACGTATCATCAAGTTTGGGTGGAAAAATATTTGCTGGTATTTCGGAAACTCGTAATTTCTTGGAAGCTTGGCAACCCCTTTCAATGAAAGTGCTTTTCCACAGTCTCTGCTTAGGGCTACTTGAATAGGAAACAAATCATAGAGACAAAACTGAGAATTCCTTTATTTTTTCAAGTTTCAAAGAGCTACTACAAACCATGTTGGATTTACAGTTCCAAATTCATCTATCTAAATAGTAGAGAACAGAGGGACACCTAAAATATAAACTGCTACTGTAAAAGAAAGCTTCAACCTAGAAGAACAAAATTTGGTGAATCAAGTTCGATTTGTGTACCGATCATTACCAATAAGTATCATCAAGATTGGGTGAAAAAATATTTGCTGGTGTTTTGGAAACTCCTTATTTCTTGGAAGCTTGGCAACCGCTCTCAATGAAAGTGCTTTTCCACAGTCTGTGCCTAGGGCTACTTGAATAGGAAACAAAACGTAGAGACAAAACTGAGAACTCCTTTATTTTGTCAAGTTTCCAAGAGCTACTACAAACCATGTTGGATTAAGAGTTCCAAATTCATCTATCTATATAGGAGAGAACAGAGGGAAACCTAAAAATATAAACTGCTACTGTAAACGAATGCTTCAACCTAGAAGAACAAAATTTGGTGGGCCAAGTAAGATCTGTGTCCTTGTCATTACGACCTCGTATCATCCAGATTGGGTGAAAAAATATTTGCTGGTATTTCGGAAACTCGTAATTTCTTGGAAGGTTGGCAACCCATTTCAATGAAAGTGCTTTTCCACAGTCTCTGCTTAGGGCTACTTGAAGAGGAATCAAATTATAGAGACAAACCTGAGAACTCCTTTATTATGTCAAGTTTCGAAGAGCTACTACAAACCTTGTTGGATTTAGAGTTCCAAATTCATCTATCTACCTAGGAGAGAACAGAGTGAAACCTAAATATAAAAACTGCTACTGTAGACGAACACTTCAACCTAGAAGAACAAAATTTGGTGAGCCAAGTGGGATTTGTGTACTGATCATTTCCACCAAGTATCGTCAAGATTGGGTGAAAAAATATTTGCGGGTATTTCGGGATCTCGTTATTTCTTAGAAGCTTGGCAACCCCTCTCAATTAAAGTGCTTTTCCACAGTCTGTGCCTAGGGCTACTTGAGGAGGAAACAAACCATAGATACAAAAGTGAGAACTCCTTTATTTTGTCAAGTTTCAAAGAGCTACTACAAACCATGTTGGATTTAGAGTTCCAAATTCATCTATCTATATGGGAGAGAACAGAGGGAAACCTAAAAATACAAACTGCTACTGTAAACGAACGGTTCAAAATAGAAGAACAAAATTTGGTGAGCAAAGTGGGATTTCTGTACCGATCATTACCACCACGTATCATCAAGATTGGGTGAAAAAATATTTGCTGGTATTTCGGAAACTCGTAATTTCTTGGAAGCTTGGAAACCCCTCTCAATGAAAGTGCATTTTCACAGTCTGTGCCTAGGGCTACTTGAAGAAAAAACAAACCATAGAGACAAAGCTGAGAACTCCTTTATTTTGTCTACTTTCAAAGAGCTACTACAATCCATGTTGGATTTAGAGTTCCAAATTCATCTATCTATATAAAAGAGAACAGAGTGAAACCTAAAAATAAAAACTGCTACTTAAACGAACGCTTCAACCTAGAAGAACAAAATTTGGTGTGGCAAGTGGGATTTCTGTACTGATCATTACCACCAAGTATCATCCAGATTGGGTAAAAAAATATTTGCTGGTATTTCGGAAAATCGTTATTTCTTAGAAGCTTGGCAACCCCTGTCAATGAAAGAGCTTTCCCACTGTCTATGCCTAGGGCTACTTGAAGTGGAAACAAACCATAGAGACAAAACTGAGAACCCCTTTATTTTGTCAAGTTTCAAAGAGCTACTACAAATCATGTTGGATTAGAGTTCCAAATTCATCTATCTATATAGGAGAGAACAGAGGGAAACCTAAAAAAAAAAAAAAAAAAAAAAAAAAACCGCTACTGTAAACGAAAGCTTCAACTTAGAAGAATAAAATTTGGTGAGCCAAGGGGGATTTGTGTACTTGTCATTACCACCACGTATCATTCAGATTGGGTGAAAAAATATTTGCTGGTATTTCGGAAACTCGTTATTTCTTAGAAGCTTGGAAACCCCTCTCAATGAAAGTGCTTTTCCACAGTCTCTGCTTAGGGCTACTTGAAGAGGAAACAAATCATAGAGACAAACTGAGAATTCCTGTATTTTGTCAAGTTTCAAAGAGGTACTACAATCCATGATGGATTTAGAGTTCCAAATTCATCTATCTATATAAGAGAGAACAGAGGGAAACCTAAATATAAAAACTGCTACTGTAAACGAACGCTTCAACCTAGAAGAACAAAATTTGGTGAGCCAAGTGGGATTTACGTCCTTGTCATTACCACCACGTATCATCAAGATTGGGTGAAAAAATATTTGCCGGTATTTCGGAAACTAGTAATTTCTTGGAAGCTTGGAAACCCCTTTCAATGAAAGTGCTTTTCCACAGTTTCTGCTTAGGGCTACTTGAAGAGGAAACAAATAATAGAGACCAAACTTAGAATTCCTTTATTTTGTCAAGTTTCAAAGAGCTACTACAAACCATGTGGATTTAGAGTTCCAAATTCATCTATCTATATAGGAGAGAACAGAGGGAAACCTAAAAATATAAACTGCTACTGTAAAAGAACGCTTCAACCTAGAAGAACAAAATTTGGTGAGTCAAGTGGGATTTGTGTACCGATCATTACCACCAAGTATCATCAAAATTGGGTGAAAAAATATTTGCGGGTATTTTGAGAACTCGTTATTTTTTGGAAGCTTGGGAACCCCTTTCAATGAAAGTGCTTTTCCACAGTCTCTGCTTAGGGCTACTTTAAGAGGAAACAAACCATAGAGACAAAACTGAGAACTACTTTTTTTTTGTCAAGTTTCAAAGAGCGACTCTAAACCATGTTGGATTTAGAGCTCCAAATTCATCTATCTATATAGGAGAGAACAGAGGGAAACCTAAATATAAAAACGACTACTGTAGACGAACGCTTCAACCTAGAAGAACAAAATTTGGTGAGCCAAGTGGGATTTGTGTACTGATCATTACCACCAAGTACCATCAAGATTGGGTGAAAAAATATTTGCTGATGTTTCGGAAACTCGTTATTTCTTGGAAGCTTGGCAACTCCTCTCAATGAAAGTGCTTTTCCACAGTCTGTGCCTAGGGCTACTTGAACACGAAGCAAACCATAGAGACAAAAGTGAGAACTCCTTTATTTTGTCAAGTTTCAAAGAGCTACTACAAACCATGTTGGATTTAGACTTCCAAATTCAGGTATCTATATAGGAGAGAACAGAGGGAAACCTAAAAATATAAACTGCTACTGTAAAAGAACGCTTCAAACAAGAAGAAGAAAATTTGGTGAGTCAAGTGGGATTTGTGTAACGATCATTACCACCAAGTATCATCAAGATTGGGTGAAAAAATATTTGCTGGTATTTCGGAAACTCGTGATTTCTTGGAAGCTTGGCATCCCCTTTCAATCAAAGTGCTTTTCCACAGTCTCTGCTTAGGGATACTTGAAGAGGAAACAAACCATAGAGAGAAAACTGAGAACTACTTTATTTTGTCAAATTTCAAAACACTGCTACAAACCATGTTGGATTTATTGTTCCAAATTCATCTATCTATATACGAGAGAACAGAGTGAAACCTAAATATAGAAACTGCTACTGTAGACGAACGCTTAAACCTAGAAGAACAAAATCTGGTGAGCTGAGTGGGATTTGTGTACTTGTCATTACCACCAAGTATCATCAAGATTGTGTGAAAAAATATTTGCTGGTATTTCGGAAACTCGTGATTTCTTGGAAGCTTGGCATTCCCTTTCAATCAAAGTGCTTTTCCACAGTCTCTGCTTAGGGATACTTGAAGAGGAAACAAACCATAGAGAGAAAACTGAGAACTACTTTATTTTGTCAAATTTCAAAACACTGCTACAAACCATGTTGGATTTATTGTTCCAAATTCATCTATCTATATACGAGAGAACAGAGTGAAACCTAAATATAGAAACTGCTACTGTAGACGAACGCTTAAACCTAGAAGAACAAAATCTGGTGAGCTGAGTGGGATTTGTGTACTTGTCATTACCACCAAGGATCATCAAGATTGGGTGAAAAAATATTTGCTGGTATTTCGGAAACTCGTAGTTTCTTGGAAGCTTCTCAACCTCTTTCAATGAAAGTGCTTTTCTTCAGTATCTGCTTAGGGCTACTTGAAGAGGAAACAAATTATAGAGAAAAATCTGAGAACTCCTTTATTTTGTCACGTTTCAAAGAGCTACTACAAACCATGTTGGATTTAGAGTTCCAAATTCATCTATCTATATAGGAGAGAACAGAGTGAAACCTAAATATAAAAACTGCTACTGTAGAAGAACGCTTCAACCCAGAAGAACAAAATTTGGTGAGCCATTGGGATTTGTGTACTTGTCATTACCACAACGTATCATCAAGATTGGGTGAAAAAATTTTTGGTGGTATTTCAGAAAATCGTTTTTTCTTAGAAGCTTGGCAACCCCTCTCAATGAAAGTGCTTTTCCACAGAGTGTGTCTAGGGCTACTTGAATAGGAAATAAACCAGAGACAAAAGTGAGAACTACTTTTTTTTGTCAAGTTTCAAAGAGCGACTATAAACCATGTTGGATTTAGAGTTCCAAATTCATCTATCTATATAGGAGAGAACAGAGGGAAACCAAAATATAAAAACGACTACTGTAGACGAACGCTTCAACCTAGAAGAACAAAATTTGGTGAGCCAAGTGGGATTTGTGTACTGATCATTACAACCAAGTATCATCAAGATAGGGTGAAAAAATATTTGCTGGTATTTCAGAAACTTGTTATTTCTTAGAAGCTTGGCAACCCCTCTCAATGAAAGTACTTTTCCAAAGTCTTTGCCTAGGGCTACTTGAAGAGGAAACAAACCATAGAGACAAAACTGAGAACTACTTTCTTTGTCAAGTTTCAAAGAGCTACTACAAACCATGTTGGATTTAGAGTTCCAAATTCATCTATCTATATAGTAGAGAAAAGAGTGAAACCTAAAAAATATAAACTGCTGCTGTAATAGAACGCTTCAAGCTAGAAGAACAAAATTTGATGAGTCAAGTGGGATTTGTGTACCGATCATTACCACCAAGTATCATCAAGATTGGGTGAAAAAATATTTGCCGGTGTTTTGGAAACTCCTTATTTCTTGGAAGCTTGGCAACCGCTCTCAATGAAAGTGCTTTTCCACAGTCTGTGCCTAGGGCTACTTGAATAGGAAAAAACCGTAGAGACAAAACTGAGAACTCCTTTATTTTGTCAAGTTTCAAAGAGCGACTACAAACCAAGTTGGATTTCGAGGTCCAAATTCATCTATCTATGTAGGAGAGAAAAGAGGGAAACCTAAATATAAAAACGACTACTGTAGACGAACGCTTCAACCTAGAAGAACATAATTTGGGGAGCCAAGTGGGATTTGTTTCCCGATCATTACCAACAAGTATCATCAAGATTGGGTGAAAAAATATTTGCTGGTATTTCGGAAACTCTTTATTTCTTAGAAGCTTGGCAACCCCTCTCAATTATTGTGCTTTTCCAAAGTCTGTGCCTAGGGCTACTTGAAGAGGAAACAAACCATAGATACAAAACTGAGAAGTCCTTTATTTTGTCAAGTTTCAAAGAGCTACTACAAACCATGTTGGATTTAGAGTTCCAATATCATCTATCTATATAGTAGAGAACAGAGTGAAACCAAAAATATAAACTGCAACTGTAAACGAACGCTTCCACCTAGAAGAACAAAATTTGGTGAGCCAAGTGGGATTTGTGTACTGATCATTACCGCCAGGTATCATCAAGATTGGGTGAAAAATTATTTGCTGGTATTTCAGAAACTCGTTATTTCTTAGAAGCTTGGCAACCCCTCTCAATGAAAGTGCTTTTCCACACTCTGTGCCTAGGGCTACTTGAAGAGGAAACAACCATAGAGACAAAACTGAGAACTCCTTTATTTTGTCAAGTTTCAAAGGGCTACTACAAACCATGTTGGATTTAGAGTTCCAAATTCATCTATCTATATAGGAGAGAACAGAGGGAAACCTAAAAATATAAACTGCTACTGTAAACGAATGCTTCAACCTAGAAGAACAAAATTTGGTGGGCCAAGTGGGATTTGTGTCCTTGTCATTACGACCACGTATCATCCAGATTGGGTGAAAAATTATTTGCTGGTATTTCGGAAACTCGTAATTTCTTGGAAGCTTGGCAACCCATTTCAATGAAAGTGCTTTTCCACAGTCTCTGCTTAGGGCTACTTGAAGAGGAATCAAATTATAGAGACAAACCTGAGAACTCCTTTATTATGTCAAGTTTCGAAGAGCTACTACAAACCTTGTTGGATTTAGAGTTCCAAATTCATCTATCTACCTAGGAGAGAACAGAGTGAAACCTAAATATAAAAACTGCTACTGTAGACGAACACTTCAACCTAGAAGAACAAAATTTGGTGAGCCAAGTGGGATTTGTGTACTGATCATTTCCACCAAGTATCGTCAAGATTGGGTGAAAAAATATTTGCGGGTATTTCGGGATCTCGTTATTTCTTAGAAGCTTGGCAACCCCTCTCAATTAAAGTGCTTTTCCACAGTCTGTGCCTAGGGCTACTTGAATAGGTAACAAACCGTAGAGACAAAAGTGTGAACTCCTTTATTTTGTCAAGTTTCAAAGGGCTACTACAAACCATGTTGGATTTAGAGTTCCAAATTCATCTATCTATATAGGAGAGAACAGAGGGAAACCTAAAAATATAAACTGCTACTGTAAACGAATGCTTCAACCTAGAAGAACAAAATTTGGTGGGCCAAGTGGGATTTGTGTCCTTGTCATTACGACCACGTATCATCCAGATTGGGTGAAAAAATATTTGCTGGTATTTCGGAAACTCGTAATTTCTTGGAAGCTTGGCAACCCATTTCAATGAAAGTGCTTTTCCACAGTCTCTGCTTAGGGCTACTTGAAGAGGAATCAAATTATAGAGACAAACCTGAGAACTCCTTTATTATGTCAAGTTTCGAAGAGCTACTACAAACCTTGTTGGATTTAGAGTTCCAAATTCATCTATCTACCTAGGAGAGAACAGAGTGAAACCTAAATATAAAAACTGCTACTGTAGACGAACACTTCAACCTAGAAGAACAAAATTTGGTGAGCCAAGTGGGATTTGTGTACTGATCATTTCCACCAAGTATCGTCAAGATTGGGTGAAAAAATATTTGCGGGTATTTCGGGATCTCGTTATTTCTTAGAAGCTTGGCAACCCCTCTCAATTAAAGTGCTTTTCCACAGTCTGTGCCTAGGGCTACTTGAATAGGTAACAAACCGTAGAGACAAAAGTGTGAACTCCTTTATTTTGTCAAGTTTCAAAGAGCTACTACAAACCATGTTGGATTAAGAGTTCCAAATTAATCTATCTATATAGGAGAGAACAGAGAGAAACCTAAAAATAAAACCTGCTACTGTAAACGAACGCTTCAACGTAGAAGAACAAAATTTGGTGAGCCAAGTGGGATTTTTGTACTGATCATTACCACCACGTATCATCAAGATTGGGTGAAAAAATATTTGCTGGTATTTCGGAAATTCGTAATTTCTTGGAAGCTTGGCAACCCCTTTCAATGAAAGTGCTTATCCACAGGTTCTGCTTAGGGCTACTTGAAGAGGAAACAAATAATAGAGACAAAACTTAGAATTCCTTTATTTTCTCAAGTTTCAAAGAGCTACTCCAAACCATGTTGGATTTAGAGTTCCAAATTCATCTATCTATATAGGAGAGAACAGAGTGAAACCTAAAAATATAAAGTGCTATTGTAAAAGAACTCTTCAACCTAGAAGAACAAAATTTGGTGAGTCAAGTGGGGTTTGTGTCCCCATCATTACCACCAAGTATCATCAAGATTGGGTGAAAAAATATTTGCGGGTATTTCGGGATCTCGTTATTTTTTGGAAGCCTGGCAACCCCTTTTAATGAAAGTGCTTTTCCACAGTCTCTGCTTAGGGCTGCTTGAAGAAAAAACAACCCATAGAGACAAAACTGAGAACTACATTTTTGTCAAGTTTCAAAGAGCTACTACAAACCATGTTGGATTTAGAGTTCCAAACTCATCTATCTATATAGGAGAGAACGGAGTGAAACCTAAAAATATAAAGTGCTATTGTAAAAGAACTCTTCAACCTAGAAGAACAAAATTTGGTGAGTCAAGTGGGGTTTGTGTCCCCATCATTACCATAAAGTATCATCAAGATTGGGTGAAAAAATATTTGCTGGTATTTTGGAAACTCGTTATTTCTTGGAAGCTTGGCAACCCCTTTCAATGAAAGTGCTTTTCCACAGTCTCTGCTTAGGGCTACTTGAGTACGAAACAAACCATAGAGGCAAAACTGAGAACTCCTTTATTTTGTCAAGGTTCAAAGAGCTACTACAAACCAAGTTGGATTTAGAGTTCCAAATTCATCTATCATAATATATAGGAGAGAACAGAGGGAAACCTAAATGTAAAAACGAGTACTGTAGACGAACACTTCAACCTAGAATAACATAATTTGGTGAGCCAAGTGGGATTTGTGGACTGATTATTACCACCAAGTATCATCAAGATTGGTTGAAAAAATATTTGCTGGTATTTCGGAAACTCGTTATTTCTTAGCAGCTTGGCAACCCCTCTCAATGAAACAGCTTTTCCACAGTCTGTGCCTAGGGCTACTTGAATAGGAAAAAACCGTAGAGACAAAACTTAGAACTCCTTTATTTTGTCAAGTTTCAAAGAGCTACTACAAACCATGTCGGATTAAGAGTTCCAAATTCATCTATCTATATAAGAGAGAAGAGAGTGAAACCTACATATAAAAACTGCTACTGTAAAAGAATGCTTCAACCTAGAAGAACAAAATTTGGTGAGTCAAGTGGGATTTGTGTACCGATCATTACCACCAAGTATCATCAAAATAGGGTGAAAAAATATTTGCGAGTATTTCGAGAACTCGTTATTTTTTGGAAGCTTGGCAACCCATTTCAATGAAAGTGCTTTTCCACAGTCTCTGCTTAGGGCTACTTGAAGAGGAAACAAACCATAGAGACAAAACTGAGAACTACTTTTTTTTGTCAAGTTTCAAAGAGCGACTATAAACCATGTTGGATTTAGAGTTCCAAATTCATCTATCTATATAGAAGAGAACAGAGGGAAACCTAAATATAAAAACGACTACTGTAGACGAACGCTTCAACCTAGAAGAACAAAATTTGGTGAACCAAGTGGGATTTGTGTACTGATCATTACCACCAAGTATCATCAAGATTGGGTGAAAAAATATTTGCTGGTATTTCAGAAACTTGTTATTTCTTAGAAGCTTGGCAACCCATCTCAATGAAAGTACTTTTCCAAAGTCTGTGCCTAGGGCTACTTGAAGAGGAAACAAACCCTGAAGACAAAACGGAGAACTCCTTTATTTTGCAAAGTTTCAAAGAGCTACTACAAACCATGTTGGATTTAGAGTTCCAAATTCATCTATCTATATAGGAGAGAACAGAGTAAAACCAAAAATAAAAACTGCAACTGTAAACGAACGCTTCCACCTAGAAGAACAAAATTTGGTGAGCCCAGTGGGATTTGTGTACTTGTCATTACGACCACGTATCATCAAGATTGGGTGAAAAAATACTTGCTGGTATTTCGGACACTCGTAATTTATTGGAAGCATGGCAACCCCTTTTAATGAAAGTGATTTTTCCACAGTCTCTGCTTATTGCTACTTGAAGAAAAAACAAACCATAGAGACAAAACTGAGAACTACTTTTTTTTTGTCAAGTTTCAAAGAGCTACTACAAACCATGTTGGATTTAGAGTTCCAAATTCATCTATCTATATAGGAGAGAACAGAGGGAAACCTAAAAATATAAACTGCTGCTGTAATAGAATGCTTCAAGCTAGAAGAACAAAATTTGATGAGTCAAGTGGGATTTGTGTACCGATCATTACCACCAAGTATCATCAAGTTTGGGTGAAAAAATATTTGCCGGTATTTCGGAAACTCGTTATTTCTTGGAAGCTTGGCAACCCCTTTCAATTAAAGTGCTTTTCCACAGTCTCTGCTTAGGGCTACTTGAAGAGGAAACAAACCATAAAACAAAACTGAGAACTCCTTTATTTTGTCAAGTTTCAAAGAGCGACTACAAACCAAGTTGGATTTAGAGGTCCAAATTCATCTATCTATGTAGTAGAGAACAGAGGGAAACCTAAATATAAAAACGACTACTGTAGACGAACGCTTCAACCTAGAAGAACATAATTTGGGGAGCCAAGTGGGATTTGTTTCCCGATCATTACCACCAAGTATCATCAAGATTGGGTGAAAAAATATTTGCTGGTATTTCGGAAACTCTTTATTTCTTAGAAGCTTGGCAACCCCTCTCAATTAATGTGCTTTTCCAAAGTCTGTGCCTAGGGCTACTTGAAGAGGAAACAAACCATAGAGACAAAACTGAGAAGTCCTTTATTTTGTCAAGTTTCAAAGAGCTACTACAAACCATGTTGGATTTAGAGTTCCAATTTCATCTATCTATATAGTAGAGAACAGAGTGAAACCAAAAATAAAAACTGCAACTGTAAACGAACACTTCCACCTAGAAGAACAAAATTTGGTGAGCCAAGTGGGATTTGTGTACTGATCATTACCACCAAGTATCATCAAGATTGGGTGAAAAAATACTTGCTGGTATTTCAGAAACTCGTTATTTCTTAGAAGCTTGGCAACCCCTCTCAATGAAAGTGCTTTTCCACACTCTGTGCCTAGGGCTACTTGAAGAGGAAACAACCATAGAGACAAGACTGAGAACTCCTTTATTTTGTCAAGTTTCAAAGGGCTACTACAAACCATGTTGGATTTAGAGTTCCAAATTCATCTATCTATATAGGAGAGAACAGAGGGAAACCTAAAAATATAAACTGCTACTGTAAACGAATGCTTCAACCTAGAAGAACAAAATTTGGTGGGCCAAGTGGGATTTGTGTCCTTGTCATTACGACCACGTATCATCCATATTGGGTGAAAAAATATTTGCTGGTATTTCGGAAACTCGTAATTTCTTGGAAGCTTGGCAACCCATTTCAATGAAAGTGCTTTTCCACAGTCTCTGCTTAGGGCTACTTGAAGAGGAATCAAATTATAGAGACAAACCTGAGAACTCCTTTATTATGTCAAGTTTCGAAGAGCTACTACAAACCTTGTTGGATTTAGAGTTCCAAATTCATCTATCTACCTAGGAGAGAACAGAGTGAAACCTAAATATAAAAACTGCTACTGTAGACGAACACTTCAACCTAGAAGAACAAAATTTGGTGAGCCAAGTGGGATTTGTGTACTGATCATTTCCACCAAGTATCGTCAAGATTGGGTGAAAAAATATTTGCGGGTATTTCGGATCTCGTTATTTCTTAGAAGCTTGGCAACCCCTCTCAATTAAAGTGCTTTTCCACAGTCTGTGCCTAGGGCTACTTGAATAGGTAACAAACCGTAGAGACAAAAGTGTGAACTCCTTTATTTTGTCAAGTTTCAAAGAGCTACTACAAACCATGTTGGATTAAGAGTTCCAAATTAATCTATCTATATAGGAGAGAACAGAGAGAAACCTAAAAATAAAACCTGCTACTGTAAACGAACGCTTCAACGTAGAAGAACAAAATTTGGTGAGCCAAGTGGGATTTTTGTACTGATCATTACCACCACGTATCATCAAGATTGGGTGAAAAATATTTGCTGGTATTTCGGAAATTCGTAATTTCTTGGAAGCTTGGCAACCCCTTTCAATGAAAGTGCTTATCCACAGGTTCTGCTTAGGGCTACTAGAAGAGGAAACAAATAATAGAGACAAAACTTAGAATTCCTTTATTTTCTCAAGTTTCAAAGAGTACTCCAAACCATGTTGGATTTAGAGTTCCAAATTCATCTATCTATATAGGAGAGAACAGAGTGAAACCTAAAAATATAAAGTGCTATTGTAAAAGAACTCTTCAACCTAGAAGAACAAAATTTGGTGAGTCAAGTGGGGTTTGTGTCCCCATCATTACCACCAAGTATCATCAAGATTGGGTGAAAAAATATTTGCGGGTATTTCGGGATCTCGTTATTTTTTGGAAGCCTGGCAACCCCTTTTAATGAAAGTGCTTTTCCACAGTCTCTGCTTAGGGCTGCTTGAAGAAAAAACAACCCATAGAGACAAAACTGAGAACTACTTTTTTTGTCAAGTTTCAAAGAGCTACTACAAACCATGTTGGATTTAGAGTTCCAAACTCATCTATCTATATAGGAGAGAACAGAGTGAAACCTAAAAATATAAAGTGCTATTGTAAAAGAACTCTTCAACCTAGAAGAACAAAATTTGGTGAGTCAAGTGGGGTTTGTGTCCCCATCATTACCACCAAGTATCATCAAGATTGGGTGAAAAAATATTTGCTGGTATTTTGGAAACTCGTTATTTCTTGGAAGCTTGGCAACCCCTTTCAATGAAAGTGCTTTTCCACAGTCTCTGCTTAGGGCTACTTGAGTACGAAACAAACCATAGAGGCAAAACTTAGAACTCCTTTATTTTGTCAAGGTTCAAAGAGCTACTACAAACCAAGTTGGATTTAGAGTTCCAAATTCATCTATCATAATATATAGGAGAGAACAGAGGGAAACCTAAATGTAAAAACGAGTACTGTAGACGAACACTTCAACCTAGAATAACATAATTTGGTGAGCCAAGTGGGATTTGTGGACTGATCATTACCACCAAGTATCATCAAGATTGGTTGAAAAAATATTTGCTGGTATTTCGGAAACTCGTTATTTCTTAGCAGCTTGGCAACCCCTCTCAATGAAACAGCTTTTCCACAGTCTGTGCCTAGGGCTACTTGAATAGGAAAAAACCGTAGAGACAAAACTTAGAACTCCTTTATTTTGTCAAGTTTCAAAGAGCTACTACAAACCATGTCGGATTAAGAGTTCCAAATTCATCTATCTATATAAGAGAGAAGAGAGTGAAACCTACATATAAAAACTGCTACTGTAAAAGAATGCTTCAACCTAGAAGAACAAAATTTGGTGAGTCAAGTGGGATTTGTGTACCGATCCTTACCACCAAGTATCATCAAAATAGGGTGAAAAAATATTTGCGAGTATTTCGAGAACTCGTTATTTTTTGGAAGCTTGGCAACCCATTTCAATGAAAGTGCTTTTCCACAGTCTCTGCTTAGGGCTACTTGAAGAGGAAACAAACCATAGAGACAAAACTGAGAACTACTTTTTTTTGTCAAGTTTCAAAGAGCGACTATAAACCATGTTGGATTTAGAGTTCCAAATTCATCTATCTATATAGAAGAGAACAGAGGGAAACCTAAATATAAAAACGACTACTGTAGACGAACGCTTCAACCTAGAAGAACAAAATTTGGTGAACCAAGTGGGATTTGTGTACTGATCATTACCACCAAGTATCATCAAGATTGGGTGAAAAAATATTTGCTGGTATTTCAGAAACTTGTTATTTCTTAGAAGCTTGGCAACCCATCTCAATGAAAGTACTTTTCCAAAGTCTGTGCCTAGGGCTACTTGAAGAGGAAACAAACCCTAGAGACAAAACGGAGAACTCCTTTATTTTGCAAAGTTTCAAAGAGCTACTACAAACCATGTTGGATTTAGAGTTCCAAATTCATCTATCTATATAGGAGAGAACAGAGTAAAACCAAAAATAAAAACTGCAACTGTAAACGAACGCTTCCACCTAGAAGAACAAAATTTGGTGAGCCCAGTGGGATTTGTGTACTTGTCATTACGACCACGTATCATCAAGATTGGGTGAAAAAATACTTGCTGGTATTTCGGACACTCGTAATTTATTGGAAGCATGGCAACCCCTTTTAATGAAAGTGATTTTTCCACAGTCTCTGCTTAGGGCTACTTGAAGAAAAAACAAACCATAGAGACAAAACTGAGAACTACTTTTTTTTTGTCAAGTTTCAAAGAGCTACTACAAACCATGTTGGATTTAGAGTTCCAAATTCATCTATCTATATAGGAGAGAACAGAGGGAAACCTAAAAATATAAACTGCTGCTGTAATAGAATGCTTCAAGCTAGAAGAACAAAATTTGATGAGTCAAGTGGGATTTGTGTACCGATCATTACCACCAAGTATCATCAAGTTTGGGTGAAAAAATATTTGCCGGCATTTCGGAAACTCGTTATTTCTTGGAAGCTTGGCAACCCCTTTCAATTAAAGTGCTTTTCCACAGTCTCTGCTTAGGGCTACTTGAAGAGGAAATAAACCATAAAACAAAACTGAGAACTCCTTTATTTTGTCAAGTTTCAAAGAGCGACTACAAACCAAGTTGGATTTAGAGGTCCAAATTCATCTATCTATGTAGTAGAGAACAGAGGGAAACCTAAATATAAAAACGACTACTGTAGACGAACGCTTCAACCTAGAAGAACATAATTTGGGGAGCCAAGTGGGATTTGTTTCCCGATCATTACCACCAAGTATCATCAAGATTGGGTGAAAAAATATTTGCTGGTATTTCGGAAACTCTTTATTTCTTAGAAGCTTGGCAACCCCTCTCAATTAATGTGCTTTTCCACAGTCTTGTGCCTAAGGGCTACTTGAAGAGGAAACAAACCTAGAGACAAAATGAGAAGTCCTTTATTTTGTCAAGTTTCAAAGAGCTACTACAAACCATGTTGGATTTAGAGTTCCAAATTTCATCTATCTATATAGTAGAGAACAGAGTGAAAACCAAAAAATAAAAACTGCAACTGTAAACGAACACTTCAACCTAGAAGAACAAAATTTGGTGAGCCAAGTGGGATTTGTGTACCAGATCATAACCACCACGTATAATCAAGATAGGGTGAAAAAAAATATTTGCTGGTATTTCAGAAACTCGTTAATTTCTTAGAAGTTGGCAACCCCTTTCAATGAAAGTGCTTTTCCACAGTCTCTGCTTAGGGATACTTGAATAGGAAACAAATCATAGAGACAAAACTGAGAATTCCTTTATTTTGTCAAGTTTCAAAGAGCTACTACAAACCATGTTGGATTTAGACTTCCAAATTTATCTATCTATATAGGAGAGAACAGAGGGACATCTAAAAATATAAACTGCTACTGTAAAAGAAAGCTTCAACCTAGAAGAACAAAATTTGGTGAGTCAACTGGGATTTGTGTACCGATCATTACCACCACGTATCATCAAGATTTTGTGAAAAAATATTTGCTGGTGTTTCGGAAACTCGTTATTTCTTGGAAGCTTGGCAACTCCTCTCAATGAAAGTACTTTTCCACTGTCTGTGCCTAGGGCTACTTGAAGAGGAAACAAACCATAGAGACAAAAGTGAGAACTCCTTTATTTTGTCTACTTTCAAAGAGCTACTACAATCCATGTTGGATTTAGAGTTCCAAATTCATCTATCTATATAAAAGAGAACAAAGTGAAACCTAAAAATAAAAACTGCTACTTAAACGAACGCTTCAACCTAGAAGAACAAAATTTGGTGAGGCAAGTGGGATTTCTGTACTGATCATTACCACCAAGTATCATCCAGATTGGGTGAAAAAATATTTGCTGGTATTTCGGATAATCTTTATTTCTTTGAAGCTTGGCAATCCCTCTCAATGAAAGAGCTTTCCCACTGTGTGTGCCCAGGGCTACTTGAAGTGGAAACAAACCATAGAGACAAAACTGAGAACCCCTTTATTTTGTCAAGTTTCAAAAGCTACTACAAATCATGTTGGATTAGAGTTCCAAATTCATCTATCTATATAGGAGAGAAAAGAGGGAAACCTAAAAAAAAAAAAAAAAAAAAAAAAAACCGCTACTGTAAACGAACTCTTCAACCTAGAAGAACAAAATTCGGTGAGCCAAGGGGGATTTGTCCACTTGTCATTACCACCACGTATCATCCAGATTGGGTGAAAAAATATTTGCTGGTATTTCGGAAACTCGTTATTTCTTAGAAGCTTCGCAACCCCTCTCAATGAAAGTGCTTTTCCACAGTCTGTGTCTAGGGCTACTTGAAGAGGAAACAAAAAATTGAGAAAAAACTGAGAACTCCTTTATTTTGTCAAGTTTCAAAGAGCTACTACAAACCATGTTGGATTTAGAGTTCCAAATTCATCTATCTATATAGGAGAGAACAGATGGAAACCTAAAAATAAAAACTGCAACTGTAAACGAACGCTTCAACCTAGAAGAACAAAATTTGGTGAGCACAGTGGGATTTGTGTACTTGTCATTACCACCACGTATCATCAAGATTGGGTGAAAAAATATTTGCTGGTATTTCGGAAACTCGTAATGTCTTGGAAGCTTGGCAACCCCTTTCAATGAAAGTGCTTTTCCACAGTCTCTGCTTAGGGCTACTTGAAGAGGAAACAAATCATAGAGACAAAACTGAGAATTCCTTTATTTTGTCACGTTTCAAAGAGGTACTACAAACCTTGTTGGATTTAGAGTTCCAAATTCATCTATCTATATAAGAGAGAACAGAGGGAAACCTAAATATAAAAACTGCTACTGTAAACGAACGCTTCAACCTAGAAGAACAAAATTTGGTGATCCAAGTGGGATTTATGTCCTTGTCATTACCACCACGTATCATTCAGATTGGGTGAAAAAATATTTGCTGGTATTTCGGAAACTCGTAATTTCTTGGAAGCTTGGCAACCCCTGTCAATCAAAGTGCTTTTCCACAGTCTGTTCCGAGGGCTACTTGAAGAGGAAACAATCGATAGAGACAAAACTGAGAACTCCTTTATTTTGTCAAGTTTCAAAGAGCTACTACAAACCATGTTGGATTTAGAGTTCCAAATTCATCTATCTATATAGGAGAGAACAGAGTGAAACCTAAAAATAAAAACTGCAACTGTAAACGAACGCTTCAACCTAGAAGAACAAAATTTGGTGAGCCATTGGGATTTGTGTACTTGTCATTACCACGACGTATCATCAAGATTGGGTGAAAAAATATTTGCTGGTATTTCGGAAACTTGTAATTTCTTGGAAGCTTGGCAACCCCTTTCAATGAAAGTGCTTTTCCACAGTCTCTGCTTAGGGCTACTTGAATAGGAAACAAATCATAGAGACAATACTGAGAATTCCTTTATTTTGTCTAGTTTCAAAGAGCTACTACAAACCATGTTGGATTTAGAGTTCCAAATTCATCTATCTATATAGTAGAGTACAGAGGGACACCTAAAAATATAAACTGCTACTGTAAAAGAAAGCTTCAACCTAGAAGAACAAAATTTGGTGAGTCAACTGGGATTTGTGTACCGATCATTACCACCACGTATCATCAAGATTTTGTGAAAAAATATTTGCTGATGTTTCGGAAACTCGTTAGTTCTTGGAAGCTTGGCAACTCCTCTCAATGAAAGTGCTTTTCCACAGTCTGTACCTAGGGCTACTTGAAGAGGAATCAAACCATAGAGACAAAAGTGAGAACTCCTTTATTTTGTCAAGTTTCACAGAGCTACTACAAACCATGTTGGATTGAGAGTTCCAAATTCATCTATCTATATAGGAGAGAAAAGAGTGAAACCTAAAAATAAAAACTGCTACTGTAAACGAACGCTTCAACCTAGAAGAACAAAATTTGGTGAGCCAGGTGGGATTTATGTCCTTGTCATTAACACCACGTATCATTCAGATTGGGTGAAAAATATTTGCTGGTATTTCGGAAACTCGTAATTTCTTGGAAGCTTGGCAACCCCTTTCAATAAAAGTGCTTTTCCACAGTCTGTTCCGAGGGCTACTTGAGGAGGAAACAATCCATAGAGACAAAACTGAGAACTCCTTTATTTTGTCAAGTTTCAAAGAGCTACTACAAACCATGTTGGATTTATAGTTCCAAATTCATCTATCTATATAGTAGAGAACAGAGGGACACCTAAAAATATAAACTGGTACTGTAAAAGAACGCTTCAACCTAGAAGAACAAAATTTGGTGAGTCAAGTGGGATTTGTGTACCGATCATTACCAAGGCGTATCATCAAGATTGGGTGAAAAAATATTTGCTGGTGTTTCGGAAACTCGTTATTTCTTGGAAGCTTGGCAACTCCTCTCAATGAAAGTGCTTTTCCACAGTCTGTGCCTAGGGCTACATGAAGAGGAAGCAAACCATAGAGACAAAAGTGAGAACTCCTTTTTTTTGTCAAGTTTCAAAGAGCTACTACAAACCATGTTCGATTTAGCGTTCCAAATTCATCTATCTATATAGGAGAGAACAGAAGGAAACCTAAAAATAAAAACTGCTACTGTAAATGAACGCTTCAACCTAGAAGAACAAAATTTGGTGAGATAAGTGGGATTTGTGTACCGATCATTACCACTACGTATCATCAAGATTGGGTGAAAAAATATTTGCTGGTATTTCGGAAACTCGTAATTTCTTGGAAGCTTGGCAACCCCTTTCAATCAAAGTGCTTTTCCACAGTCTCTGCTTAGGGATACTTGAAGAGGAAACAAACCATAGAGAGAAAACTGAGAACTACTTTAT
>NW_027511987.1:0-18920 GCF_048772815.1 Callospermophilus lateralis | reverse complement strand
TTCGTCAGTCTTGCTTAGGTCTACATCCAGAGGAGAAACAAAAAATAAAAATAGAATGTAGAACTACTTTACTGTTCAAGTTTCAAGAAGCTAGCACAAACCGTGTTTGATTTAGAGTCAGAACTATATTTGTCAATATAGGAGAGAACAGAGTGAAACCTAAAAATTCAAACTGTTACTCCAAAAGAATGATTCAATCTAGGAGAACTAAACTTTGGCATCCAAGTGGGATTGGTGTACTGATCATTACTTGAAAGTATCATGAAGATTGGATGAAAAAATATATGTTGATATTTCAGGAGACTCTAGTGTGTTGGAAGTTTAGGCAACCCATTTCAGTATAAGTGTTATTCAGCCAGTCCCAGCTTTAGGATACAAGAGGAAACAAACCTTAGAGATAGAACGTAGAACTACTTTATTGTGTCAAGTTTCAAGAAGCTAGCACAAACCGTGTTTGATTTAGAGTTCTAACTGCATCTGTCAATATAGGAGAAAACAGAGTGAAACCTATAATTTCTAACTGTTCCTGCAAACGAATGCTACAACCTAGAAGAACAAAACTTGGGCATCCACGTTTGATTGGTGTACTGATCAATACTTGAAAGAATCATGAGATTGGATGAAAAAATATATGTTGAGATTTCAGGAGACGGTAGTTTTTTGGTAGCTTAACAACGCCTTTCATTGAAAGTGTTATTCGCCAGTCTCTGCTTAAGGCTACATCAAGAGGAAACAAACCTTAGAGATAGAACGTAGAACTACTTTATTGTGTCAAGTTTCATGAAGCTAGCACAAACCATGTTTGATTTAGAGTTCGGAACTGCATCTGTCAATATAGGAGAAAACAGAGTGAAAACTAAAAATTCAAATTGTTACTGCAAACGAATGCTTCAAGCTAGGAGAACGAAACTTGAACATCCACGTTTTATTGGTGTACTGCTGATTACATGAAATTATCATGAAGGTCGGAAAAAAAAAAATATGTTGAGATTTCAGGGGACTGTAGTATTTTGGCAGCCTAACAACGCCTTTCATTGAATGTGTCTTTCCGTCAGTCTCTGCTTAGGTCTACATCCAGAGGAAACAAAAAATAAAAATAGAATGTAGAACTACTTTACTGTTTCAAGTTTCAAGAAGCTAGCACAAACCGTGTTTGATTTAGAGTTCGAACTACATTTGTCAATATAAGAGAAAACAGAGTGAAACCTAAAAAATCAAACTGTTACTCCAAAAGAATGCTTCAATCTAGGAGAACTAAAACTTTGGCATCCAAGTGGGATTGGTGTACTGATCATTATTTGAAAGTATCATGAAGATTGGATGAAAAAATATATGTTGGGATTTCAGGAGACTCTAGTGTGTTGGAAGTTTGGCAACCCCTTTCAGTATAAGTGTTATTCGCCAGTCCCAGCTTTAGGATACAAGAGGAAACAAACCTTAGAGATAGAACGTAGAACTACTTTATTGTGTCAAGTTCAAGAAACTAGCACAAACCGTGTTTGATTTAGAGTTCTAACTGCATCTGTCAATATAGGAGAAAACAGAGTGAAACCTATAATTTCTAACTGTTGCTGCAAACGAATGCTACAACCTAGAAGAAACAAAACTTGGGCATCCACGTTTGATTGGTGTACTGATAAATACTTGAAAAGAATCATGAAGATTGGATGAAATAATATATGTTGAGATTTCAGGAGACGGTAGTTTTTGGAAGCTAACAACACCTTTCATTGAAAGTGTTATTCGCCAGTCTCTGCTTAAGGCTACATCAAGGAGGAAACAACAAACCTTAGAGATAGAACGTAGAACTACTTTATTGTGTCAAGTTTCAAGAAGCTAGCACAAACCATGTTTGATTTAGAGTTCGAACTGCATCTGTCAATATATGAGAAAACAGAGTGAAAACTAAAAATTCAAACTGTTACTGCAAACGAATGCTTCAATCTAGGAGAACGAAACTTGAACATCCACGTTTTATTGGTGTACTGCTCATTACTTGAAATTATCATGAAGGTCGGAAAAAAAATATGTTGAGATTTCAGGAGACTGTAGTATTTTGGCAGCCTAACAACGCCTTTCATTGAATGTGTCTTTCGTCAGTCTCTGCTTAGTTCTACATCCAGAGGAAACAAAAAATAAAAATAGAATGTAGAACTACTTTACTGTTTCAAGTTTCAAGAAGCTAGCACAAGCCGTGTTTGATTTAGAGTTCGAACTACATTTGTCAATATAGGAGAAAACAGAGTGAAACCTAAAAATTCAATCTGTTACTCCAAAAGAATGCTTCAATCTAGGAGAACTAAACTTTGGCATCCAAGTGGGATTGGTGTACTGATCATTACTTGAAAGTATCATGAAGATTGGATGAAAAAATATATGTTGAGATTTCAGGAGACTCTAGTGTATTGGAAGTTTGGCAACCCCTTTCAGTATAAGTGTTATTCGCCAGTCCCAGCTTTAGGATACAAGAGGAAACAAACCTTAGATATAGAACGTAGAACTACTTTATTGTGTCAAGTTTCAAGAAACTAGCACAAACCGTGTTTGATTTAGAGTTCTAACTGCATCTGTCAATATAGGAGAAAACAGAGTGAAACCTATAATTTCTAACTGTTCCTGCAAACGAATGGTACAACCTAGAAGAACAAAACTTGGGCATCCACGTTTGATTGGTGTACTGATCAATACTTGAAAGAATCATGAAGATTGGATGAAAAAATATATGTTGAGATTTCAGGAGACGGTAGTTTTTTGGAAGCTTAACAACGCCTTTCATTGAAAGTGTTACTCGCCAGTCTCTGCTTAAGGCTACATCAAGAGGAAACAAACCTTAGAGATAGAACGTAGAACTACTTTATTGTGTCAAGTTTCAAGAAGCTAGCACAAACCATGTGTGATTTAGAGTTCGAACTGCATCTGTCAATATAGGAGAAAACAGAGTGAAAACTAAAAATTCAAACTGTTACTGCAAATGAATGCTTCAAGCTAGGAGAACGAAACTTGAACATTCACGTTTTATTGGTGTAGTGCTGATTACATGAAATCATCATGAAGGTCGGAAAAAAAAATATGTTGAGATTTCAGGAGACTGTTTTATTTTGGCAGCCTAACAACCCCTTTCATTGAATGTGTCTTTCGTCAGTCTCTGCTTAGGTCTACATCCAGAGGAAACAAAAAATAAAAATAGAATGTAGAACTACTTTACTGTTTCAAGTTTCAAGAAGCTAGCACAAACCGTGTTTGATTTAGAGTTCGAACTACATTTGTCAATATAGGAGAAAACAGAGTGAAACCTAAAAATTCAAACTGTTACTCCAAAAGAATGCTTCAATCTAGGAGAACTAAACTTTGGCATCCAAGTGGGATTGGTGTACTGATCATTACTTGAAAGTATCATGAAGATTGGATGAAAAAATATATGTTGAGATTTCAGGAGACTCTAGTGTGTTGGAAGTTTGGCAACCCCTTTCAGTATAAGTGTTATTCACCAGTCCCAGCTTTAGGATACAAGAAAAAACAAACCTTAGAGATAGAACGTAGAACTACATTATTGTGTCAAGTTTCAAGAAGCTAGCACAAACCGTGTTTGATTTAGAGTCTAACTGCATCTGTCAATATAGGAGAAAACAGAGTGAAACCTATAATTTCTAACTGTTCCTGCAAACGAATGCTACAACCTAGAAGAACAAAACTTGGGCATCCACGTTTGATTGGTGTACTGATCAATACTTGAAAGAATCATGAAGATTGGATGAAAAAATATATGTTGAGATTTCAGGAGACGGTAGTTTTTTGGAAGCTTAACAACGCCTTTCATTGAAAGTGTTATTCGCCAGTCTCTGCTTAAGGCTACATCAAGAGGAAACAAACCTTAGAGATAGAACGTAGAACTACATTATTGTGTCAAGTTTCAAGAAGCTAGCACAAACCATGTTTGATTTAGAGTTCGAACTGCATCTGTCAATATTGGAGAAAACAGAGTGAAAACTAAAAATTCAAACTGTTACTGCAAACGAATGCTTCAACCTAGGAGAACGAAACTTGAACATCCACGTTTTATTTGTGTACTGCTCATTACTTGAAATTATCATGAAGGTCGGAAAAAAAATATGTTGAGTTTTCAGGAGACTGTAGTATTTTGGCAGCCTAACAACCCCTTTCATTGAATGTGTCTTTCGTCAGTCTCTGCTTAGGTCTACATCCAGAGGAAACAAAAAATAAAAATAGAATGTAGAACTACTTTACTGTTTCAAGTTTCAAGAAGCTAGCACAAACCGTGTTTGATGTAGAGGTCGAACTACATTTGTCAATATAGGAGAAAACAGAGTGAAACCTAAAAATTCAAACTGTTACTCCAAAAGAATGCTTCAATCTAGGAGAACTAAACTTTGGCATCCAAGTGGGATTGAGTACTGATCATTACTTGAAAGTATCATGAAGATTGGATGAAAAAATATATGTTGAGATTTCAGGAGACTCTAGTGTGTTGGAAGTTTGGCAACCCCTTTCAGTATAAGTGTTATTCGCCAGTCCCAGCTTTAAGATACATGAGGAAACAAACCTTAGAGATAGAACGTAGAACTACTTTATTGTGTCAAGTTTCAAGAAGCTAGCACAAACCGTGTTTGATTTAGAGTCTAACTGCATCTGTCAATATAGGAGAAAACAGAGTGAAACCTATAATTTCTAACTGTTCCTGCAAACGAATGCTACAACCTAGAAGAACAAAACTTGGGCATCCACGTTTGATTGGTGTACTGATCAATACTTGAAAGAATCATGAAGATTGGATGAAAAAATATATGTTGAGATTTCAGGAGACGGTAGTTTTTTGGAAGCTTAACAACGCCTTTCATTGAAAGTGTTATTCGCCAGTCTCTGCTTAAGGCTACATCAAGAGGAAACAAACCTTAGAGATAGAACGTAGAACTACTTTATTGTGTCAAGTTTCATGAAGCTAGCACAAACCATGTTTGATTTAGAGTTCGAACTGCATCTGTCAATATAGGAGAAAACAGAGTGAAAACTAAAAATTCAAATTGTTACTGCAAACGAATGCTTCAAGCTAGGAGAACGAAACTTGAACATCCACGTTTTATTGGTGTACTGCTGATTACATGAAATTATCATGAAGGTCGGAAAAAAAAATATGTTGAGATTTCAGGGGACTGTAGTATTTTGGCAGCCTAACAACGCCTTTCATTGAATGTGTCTTTCGTCAGTCTCTGCTTAGGTCTACATCCAGAGGAAACAAAAAATAAAAATAGAATGTAGAACTACTTTACTGTTTCAAGTTTCAAGAAGCTAGCACAAACCGTGTTTGATTTAGAGTTCGAACTACATTTGTCAATATAAGAGAAAACAGAGTGAAACCTAAAAAATCAAACTGTTACTCCAAAAGAATGCTTCAATCTAGGAGAACTAAACTTTGGCATCCAAGTGGGATTGGTGTACTGATCATTACTTGAAAGTATCATGAAGATTGGATGAAAAAATATATGTTGGGATTTCAGGAGACTCTAGTGTGTTGGAAGTTTGGCAACCCCTTTCAGTATAAGTGTTATTCGCCAGTCCCAGCTTTAGGATACAAGAGGAAACAAACCTTAGAGATAGAACGTAGAACTACTTTATTGTGTCAAGTTTCAAGAAACTAGCACAAACCGTGTTTGATTTAGAGTTCTAACTGCATCTGTCAATATAGGAGAAAACAGAGTGAAACCTATAATTTCTAACTGTTGCTGCAAACGAATGCTACAACCTAGAAGAACAAAACTTGGGCATCCACGTTTGATTGGTGTACTGATAAATACTTGAAAGAATCATGAAGATTGGATGAAAAAATATATGTTGAGATTTCAGGAGACGGTAGTTTTTTGGAAGCTTAACAACACCTTTCATTGAAAGTGTTATTCGCCAGTCTCTGCTTAAGGCTACATCAAGAGGAAACAAACCTTAGAGATAGAACGTAGAACTACTTTTTTGTGTCAAGTTTCAAGAAGCTAGCACAAACCATGTTTGATTTAGAGTTCGAACTGCATCTGTCAATATATGAGAAAACAGAGTGAAAACTAAAAATTCAAACTGTTACTGCAAACGAATGCTTCAATCTAGGAGAACGAAACTTGAACATCCACGTTTTATTGGTGTACTGCTCATTACTTGAAATCATCATGAAGGTCGGAAAAAAAATATGTTGAGATTTCAGGAGACTGTAGTATTTTGGCAGCCTAACAACGCCTTTCATTGAATGTGTCTTTCGTCAGTCTCTGCTTAGTTCTACATCCAGAGGAAACAAAAAATAAAAATAGAATGTAGAACTACTTTACTGTTTCAAGTTTCAAGAAGCTAGCACAAGCCGTGTTTGATTTAGAGTTCGAACTACATTTGTCAATATAGGAGAAAACAGAGTGAAACCTAAAAATTCAATCTGTTACTCCAAAAGTATGCTTCAATCTAGGAGAACTAAACTTTGGCATCCAAGTGGGATTGGTGTACTGATCATTACTTGAAAGTATCATGAAGATTGGATGAAAAAATATATGTTGAGATTTCAGGAGACTCTAGTGTATTGGAAGTTTGGCAACCCCTTTCAGTATAAGTGTTATTCGCCAGTCCCAGCTTTAGGATACAAGAGGAAACAAACCTTAGATATAGAACGTAGAACTACTTTATTGTGTCAAGTTTCAAGAAACTAGCACAAACCGTGTTTGATTTAGAGTTCTAACTGCATCTGTCAATATAGGAGAAAACAGAGTGAAACCTATAATTTCTAACTGTTCCTGCAAACGAATGGTACAACCTAGAAGAACAAAACTTGGGCATCCACGTTTGATTGGTGTACTGATCAATACTTGAAAGAATCATGAAGATTGGATGAAAAAATATATGTTGAGATTTCAGGAGACTGTAGTTTTTTGGAAGCTTAACAACGCCTTTCATTGAAAGTGTTACTCGCCAGTCTCTGCTTAAGGCTACATCAAGAGGAAACAAACCTAGAGATAGAACGTAGAACTACTTTATTGTGTCAAGTTTCAAGAAGCTAGCACAAACCATGTTTGATTTAGAGTTCGAACTGCATCTGTCAATATAGGAGAAAACAGAGTGAAAACTAAAAATTCAAACTGTTACTGCAAAGGAATGCTTCAAGCTACTAGAACGAAACTTGAACATCCACGTTTTATTGGTGTAGTGCTGATTACATGAAATCATCATGAAGGTCGAAAAAAAAAATATGTTGAGATTTCAGGAGACTGTATTATTTTGGCAGCCTAACAACCCCTTTCATTGAATGTGTCTTTCGTCAGTCTCTGCTTAGGTCTACATCCAGAGGAAACAAAAAATAAAAATAGAATGTAGAACTACTTTACTGTTTCAAGTTTCAAGAAGCTAGCACAAACCGTGTTTGATTTAGAGTTCGAACTACATTTGTCAATATAGGAGAAAACAGAGTGAAACCTAAAAATTCAAACTGTTACTCCAAAAGAATGCTTCAATCTAGGAGAACTAAACTTTGGCATCCAAGTGGGATCGGTGTACTGATCATTACTTGAAAGTATCATGAAGATTGGATGAAAAAATATATGTTGAGATTTCAGGAGACTCTAGTGTGTTGGAAGTTTGGCAACCCCTTTCAGTATAAGTGTTATTCACCAGTCCCAGCTTTAGGATACAAGAAAAAACAAACCTTAGAGATAGAACGTAGAACTACATTATTGTGTCAAGTTTCAAGAAGCTAGCACAAACCATGTTTGATTTAGAGTCTAACTGCATCTGTCTATATAGGAGAAAACAGAGTGAAACCTATAATTTCTAACTGTTCCTGCAAACGAATGCTACAACCTAGAAGAACAAAAGTTGGGCATCCATGTTTGATTGGAGTACTGATCAATACTTGAAAGAATCATGAAGATTGGATGAAAAAATATATGTTGAGATTTCAGGAGACGGTATTTTTTTGGAAGCTTAACAACGCCTTTCATTGAAAATGTTATTCGCCAGTCTCTGCTTAAGGCTACATCAAGAGGAAACAAACCTTAGAGATAGAACGTAGAACTACTTTATTGTGTCAAGTTTCAAGAAGCTAGCACAAACCATGTTAGATTTAGAGTTAGAACTGCATCTGTCAATATAGGAGAAAACAGAGTGAAAACTAAAAATTCAAACTGTTACTGCAAACGAATGCTTCAACCTAGGAGAACGAAACTTGAACATCCACGTTTTATTGGTGTACTGCTCATTACTTGAAATTATCATGAAGGTCGGAAAAAAAAATATGTTGAGATTTCAGGAGACTGTATTATTTTGGCAGCCTAACAATGCCTTTCATTGAATGTGTCTTTCGTCAGTCTCTGCTTAGGTCTACATCCAGAGGAAACAAAAAATAAAAATAGAATGTAGAACTACTTTACTGTTTCAAGTTTCAAGAAGCTAGCACAAACCGTGTTTGATTTAGAGTTCGAACTATATTTGTCAATATAGGAGAAAACAGAGTGAAACCTAACAATTCAAACTGTTACTCCAAAAGAATGCTTCAATCTAGGAGAACTAAACTTTGGCATCCAAGTGGGATTGGTGTACTGATCATTACTTGAAAGTATCAAGAAGATTGGATGAAAAAATATATGTTGAGATTTCAGGAGACTCTAGTGTGTTGGAAGTTTGGCAACCCCTTTCAGTATAAGTGTTATTCGCCAGTCCCAGCTTTAGGATACAAGAGGAAACAAACCTTAGAGATAGAACGTAGAACTACTTTATTGTGTCAAGTTTCAGGAAGCTAGCACAAACCGTGTTTGATTTAGAGTTCTAACGGCATCTGTCAATATAGGAGAAAACAGAGTGAAACCTATAATTTCTAACTGTTCCTGCAAACGAATGCTACAACCTATAAGAACAAAACTTGGGCATCCACGTTTGATTGGTGTACTGATCAATACTTGAAAGAATCATGAAGATTGGATGAAAAAATATATGTTGAGATTTCAGGAGACGGTAGTTTTTTGGAAGCTTAACAACGCCTTTCATTGAAAGTGTTATTCGCCAGTCTCTGCTTAAGGCTACATCAAGAGGAAACAAACCTTAGAGATAGAACGTAGAACTACTTTATTGTGTCAAGTTTCAAGAAGCTAGCACAAACCATGTTTGATTTAGAGTTCGAACTGCATCTGTCAATATAGGAGAAAACAGAGTGAAAACTAAAAATTCAAACTGTTACTGCAAAGGAATGCTTCAAGCTACTAGAACGAAACTTGAACATCCACGTTTTATTGGTGTAGTGCTGATTACATGAAATCATCATGAAGGTCGAAAAAAAAAATATGTTGAGATTTCAGGAGACTGTATTATTTGGGCAGCCTAACAACCCCTTTCATTGAATGTGTCTTTCGTCAGTCTCTGCTTAGGTCTACATCCAGAGGAAACAAAAAATAAAAATAGAATGTAGAACTACTTTACTGTTTCAAGTTTCAAGAAGCTAGCACAAACCGTGTTTGATTTAGAGTTCGAACTACATTTGTCAATATAGGAGAAAACAGAGTGAAACCTAAAAATTCAAACTGTTACTCCAAAAGAATGCTTCAATCTAGGAGAACTAAACTTTGGCATCCAAGTGGGATCGGTGTACTGATCATTACTTGAAAGTATCATGAAGATTGGATGAAAAAATATATGTTGAGATTTCAGGAGACTCTAGTGTGTTGGAAGTTTGGCAACCCCTTTCAGTATAAGTGTTATTCACCAGTCCCAGCTTTAGGATACAAGAAAAAACAAACCTTAGAGATAGAACGTAGAACTACATTATTGTGTCAAGTTTCAAGAAGCTAGCACAAACCATGTTTGATTTAGAGTCTAACTGCATCTGTCTATATAGGAGAAAACAGAGTGAAACCTATAATTTCTAACTGTTCCTGCAAACGAATGCTACAACCTAGAAGAACAAAAGTTGGGCATCCATGTTTGATTGGAGTACTGATCAATACTTGAAAGAATCATGAAGATTGGATGAAAAAATATATGTTGAGATTTCAGGAGACGGTATTTTTTTGGAAGCTTAACAACGCCTTTCATTGAAAATGTTATTCGCCAGTCTCTGCTTAAGGCTACATCAAGAGGAAACAAACCTTAGAGATAGAACGTAGAACTACTTTATTGTGTCAAGTTTCAAGAAGCTAGCACAAACCATGTTAGATTTAGAGTTAGAACTGCATCTGTCAATATAGGAGAAAACAGAGTGAAAACTAAAAATTCAAACTGTTACTGCAAACGAATGCTTCAACCTAGGAGAACGAAACTTGAACATCCACGTTTTATTGGTGTACTGCTCATTACTTGAAATTATCATGAAGGTCGGAAAAAAAAATATGTTGAGATTTCAGGAGACTGTATTATTTTGGCAGCCTAACAATGCCTTTCATTGAATGTGTCTTTCGTCAGTCTCTGCTTAGGTCTACATCCAGAGGAAACAAAAAATAAAAATAGAATGTAGAACTACTTTACTGTTTCAAGTTTCAAGAAGCTAGCACAAACCGTGTTTGATTTAGAGTTCGAACTATATTTGTCAATATAAGAGAAAACAGAGTGAAACCTAACAATTCAAACTGTTACTCCAAAAGAATGCTTCAATCTAGGAGAACTAAACTTTGGCATCCAAGTGGGATTGGTGTACTGATCATTACTTGAAAGTATCAAGAAGATTGGATGAAAAAATATATGTTGAGATTTCAGGAGACTCTAGTGTGTTGGAAGTTTGGCAACCCCTTTCAGTATAAGTGTTATTCGCCAGTCCCAGCTTTAGGATACAAGAGGAAACAAACCTTAGAGATAGAACGTAGAACTACTTTATTGTGTCAAGTTTCAGGAAGCTAGCACAAACCGTGTTTGATTTAGAGTTCTAACGGCATCTGTCAATATAGGAGAAAACAGAGTGAAACCTATAATTTCTAACTGTTCCTGCAAACGAATGCTACAACCTATAAGAACAAAACTTGGGCATCCACGTTTGATTGGTGTACTGATCAATACTTGAAAGAATCATGAAGATTGGATGAAAAAATATATGTTGAGATTTCAGGAGACGGTAGTTTTTTGGAAGCTTAACAACGCCTTTCATTGAAAGTGTTATTCGCCAGTCTCTGCTTAAGGCTACATCAAGAGGAAACAAACCTTAGAGATAGAACGTAGAACTACTTTATTGTGTCAAGTTTCAAGAAGCTAGCACAAACCATGTTTGATTTAGAGTTCGAACTGCATCTGTCAATATTGGAGAAAACAGAGTGAAAGCTAAAAATTCAAACTGTTACTGCAAACGAATGCTTCAACCTAGGAGAACGAAACTTGAACATCCACGTTTTATTGGTGTACTGCTCATTACTTGAAATTATCATGAAGGTCGGAAAAAAAATATGTTGAGATTTCAGGAGACTGTATTATTTTGGCAGCCTAACAATGCCTTTCATTGAATGTGTCTTTCGTCAGTCTCTGCTTAGGTCTACATCCAGAGGAAACAAAAAATAAAAATAGAATGTAGAACTACTTTACTGTTTCAAGTTTCAAGAAGCTAGCACAAACCGTGTTTGATTTAGAGTTCGAACTATATTTGTCAATATAGGAGAAAACAGAGTGAAACCTAACAATTCAAACTGTTACTCCAAAAGAATGCTTCAATCTAGGAGAACTAAACTTTGGCATCCAAGTGGGATTGGTGTACTGATCATTACTTGAAAGTATCATGAAGATTGGATGAAAAAATATATGTTGAGATTTCAGGAGACTCTAGTGTGTTGGAAGTTTGGCAACCCCTTTCAGTATAAGTGTTATTCGCCAGTCCCAGCTTTAGGATACAAGAGGAAACAAACCTTAGAGATAGAACGTAGAACTACTTTATTGTGTCAAGTTTCAAGAAGCTAGCACAAACCGTGTTTGATTTAGAGTTCTAACGGCATCTGTCAATATAGGAGAAAACAGAGTGAAACCTATAATTTCTAACTGTTCCTGCAAACGAATGCTACAACCTAGAAGAACAAAACTTGGGCATCCACGTTTGATTGGTGTACTGATCAATACTTGAAAGAATCATGAAGATTGGATGAAAAAATATATGTTGAGATTTCAGGAGACGGTAGTTTTTTGGAAGCTTAACAACGCCTTTCATTGAAAGTGTTATTCGCCAGTCTCTGCTTAAGGCTTCATCAAGAGGAAACAAACCTTAGAGATAGAACGTAGAACTACATTATTGTGTCAAGTTTCAAGAAGCTAGCACAAACCATGTTTGATTTAGAGTTCGAACTGCATCTGTCAATATTGGAGAAAACAGATTGAAAACTAAAAATTCAAACTGTTACTGCAAACGAATGCTTCAACCTAGGAGAACGAAACTTGAACATCCACGTTTTATTTGTGTACTGCTCATTACTTGAAATTATCATGAAGGTCGGAAAAAAAATATGTTGAGTTTTCAGGAGACTGTAGTATTTTGGCAGCCTAACAACCCCTTTCATTGAATGTGTCTTTCGTCAGTCTCTGCTTAGGTCTACATCCAGAGGAAACAAAAAATAAAAATAGAATGTAGAACTACTTTACTGTTTCAAGTTTCAAGAAGCTAGCACAAACCGTGTTTGATTTAGAGTTCGAACTACATTTGTCAATATAGGAGAAAACAGAGTGAAACCTAAAAATTCAAACTGTTACTCCAAAAGAATGCTTCAATCTAGGAGAACTAAACTTTGGAATCCAAGTGGGATTGAGTACTGATCATTACTTGAAAGTATCATGAAGATTGGATGAAAAAATATATGTTGAGATTTCAGGAGACTCTAGTGTGTTGGAAGTTTGGCAACCCCTTTCAGTATAAGTGTTATTCGCCAGTCCCAGCTTTAGGATACAAGAGGAAACAAACCTTAGAGATAGAACGTAGAACTACTTTATTGTGTCAAGTTTCAAGAAGCTAGCACAAACCGTGTTTGATTTAGAGTCTAACTGCATCTGTCAATATAGGAGAAAACAGAGTGAAACCTATAATTTCTAACTGTTCCTGCAAACGAATGCTACAACCTAGAAGAACAAAACTTGGGCATCCACGTTTGATTGGTGTACTGATCAATACTTGAAAGAATCATGAAGATTGGATGAAAAAATATATGTTGATTTTCAGGAGACGGTAGTTTTTTGGAAGCTTAACAACGCCTTTCATTGAAAGTGTTATTCGCCAGTCTCTGCTTAAGGCTACATCAAGAGGAAACAAACCTTAGAGATAGAACGTAGAACTACTTTATTGTGTCAAGTTTCAAGAAGCTAGCACAAACCATGTTTGATTTAGAGTTCGAACTGCATCTGTCAATATAGGAGAAAACAGAGTGAAAACTAAAAATTCAAACTGTTACTGCAAACGAATGCTTCAACCTAGGAGAACGAAACTTGAACATCCACGTTTTATTGGTGTACTGCTCATTACTTGAAATTATCATGAAGGTCGGAAAAAAAAATATGTTGAGATTTCAGGAGACTGTATTATTTTGGCAGCCTAACAATGCCTTTCATTGAATGTGTCTTTCGTCAGTCTCTGCTTAGGTCTACATCCAGAGGAAACAAAAAATAAAAATAGAATGTAGAACTACTTTACTGTTTCAAGTTTCAAGAAGCTAGCACAAACCGTGTTTGATTTAGAGTTCGAACTATATTTGTCAATATAGGAGAAAACAGAGTGAAACCTAACAATTCAAACTGTTACTCCAAAAGAATGCTTCAATCTAGGAGAACTAAACTTTGGCATCCAAGTGGGATTGGTGTACTGATCATTACTTGAAAGTATCATGAAGATTGGATGAAAAAATATATGTTGAGATTTCAGAAGACTCTAGTGTGTTGGAAGTTTGGCAACCCCTTTCAGTATAAGTGTTATTCGCCAGTCCCAGCTTTAGGATACCAGAGGAAACAAACCTTAGAGATAGAACGTAGAACTACTTTATTGTGTCAAGTTTCAAGAAGCTAGCACAAACCGTGTTTGATTTAGAGTTCTAACGGCATCTGTCAATATAGGAGAAAACAGAGTGAAACCTATAATTTCTAACTGTTCCTGCAAACGAATGCTACAACCTAGAAGAACAAAACTTGGGCATCCACGTTTGATTGGTGTACTGATCAATACTTGAAAGAATCATGAAGATTGGATGAAAAAATATATGTTGAGATTTCAGGAGACGGTAGTTTTTTGGAAGCTTAACAACGCCTTTCATTGAAAGTGTTATTCGCCAGTCTCTGCTTAAGGCTTCATCAAGAGGAAACAAACCTTAGAGATAGAACGTAGAACTACATTATTGTGTCAAGTTTCAAGAAGCTAGCACAAACCATGTTTGATTTAGAGTTCGAACTGCATCTGTCAATATTGGAGAAAACAGAGTGAAAACTAAAAATTCAAACTGTTACTGCAAACGAATGCTTCAACCTAGGAGAACGAAACTTGAACATCCACGTTTTATTTGTGTATTGCTCATTACTTGAAATTATCATGAAGGTCGGAAAAAAAATATGTTGAGTTTTCAGGAGACTGTAGTATTTTGGCAGCCTAACAACCCCTTTCATTGAATGTGTCTTTCGTCAGTCTCTGCTTAGGTCTACATCCAGAGGAAACAAAAAATAAAAATAGAATGTAGAACTACTTTACTGTTTCAAGTTTCAAGAAGCTAGCACAAACCGTGTTTGATTTAGAGTTCGAACTACATTTGTCAATATAGGAAAAAACAGAGTGAAACCTAAAAATTCAAACTGTTACTCCAAAAGAATGCTTCAATCTAGGAGAACTAAACTTTGGAATCCAAGTGGGATTGAGTACTGATCATTACTTGAAAGTATCATGAAGATTGGATGAAAAAATATATGTTGAGATTTCAGGAGACTCTAGTGTGTTGGAAGTTTGGCAACCCCTTTCAGTATAAGTGTTATTCGCCAGTCCCAGCTTTAGGATACAAGAGGAAACAAACCTTAGAGATAGAACGTAGAACTACTTTATTGTGTCAAGTTTCAAGAAGCTAGCACAAACCGTGTTTGATTTAGAGTCTAACTGCATCTGTCAATATAGGAGAAAACAGAGTGAAACCTATAATTTCTAACTGTTCCTGCAAACGAATGCTACAACCTAGAAGAACAAAACTTGGGCATCCACGTTTGATTGGTGTACTGATCAATACTTGAAAGAATCATGAAGATTGGATGAAAAAATATATGTTGAGATTTCAGGAGACGGTAGTTTTTTGGAAGCTTAACAACGCCTTTCATTGAAAGTGTTATTCGCCAGTTTCTGCTTAAGGCTACATCAAGAGGAAACAAACCTTAGAGATAGAACGTAGAACTACTTTATTGTGTCAAGTTTCAAGAAGCTAGCACAAACCATGTTTGATTTAGAGTTCGAACTGCATCTGTCAATATAGGAGAAAACAGAGTGAAAACTAAAAATTCAAAATGATACTGCAAACGAATGCTTCAAGCTAGGAGAACGAAACTTGAACATCCACGTTTAATTGGTGTACTGCTCATTACTTGAAATTATCATGAAGGTCGGAAAAAAAATATGTTGAGATTTCAGGAGACTGTATTATTTTGGCAGCCTAACAACGCCTTTCATTGAATGTGTCTTTCGTCAGTCTCTGCTTAGGTCTACATCCAGAGGAAACAAAAAATAAAAATAGAATGTAGAACTACTTTACTGTTTCACGTTTCAAGAAGCTAGCACAAACCGTGTTTGATTTAGAGTTCGAACTACATTTGTCAATATAGGAGAAAGAGTGAAACCTAAAAATTCAAACTGTTACTCCAAAAGAATGCTTCAATCTAGGAGAACTAAACTTTGGCATCCAAGTGGGATTGGTGTACTGATCATTACTTGAAAGTATCATGAAGATTGGATGAAAAAATATATGTTGAGATTTCAGGAGACTCTAGTGTGTTGGAAGTTTGGCAACCCTTTCAGTATAAGTGTTATTCGCCAGTCCCAGCTTTAGGATACAAGAGGAAACAAACCTTAGATATAGAACGTAGAACTACTTTATTGTGTCAAGTTTCAAGAAACTAGCACAAACCGTGTTTGATTTAGAGTTCTAACTGCATCTGTCAATATAGGAGAAAACAGAGTGAAACCTATAATTTCTAACTGTTCTTGCAAACGAATGGTACAACCTAGAAGAACAAAACTTGGGCATCCACGTTTGATTGGTGTACTGATCAATACTTGAAAGAATCATGAAGATTGGATGAAAAAATATATGTTGAGATTTCAGGAGACTGTAGTTTTTTGGAAGCTTAACAACGCCTTTCATTGAAAGTGTTACTCGCCAGTCTCTGCTTAAGGCTACATCAAGAGGAAACAAACCTAGAGATAGAACGTAGAACTACTTTATTGTGTCAAGTTTCAAGAAGCTAGCACAAACCATGTTTGATTTAGAGTTCGAACTGCATCTGCCAATATAGGAGAAAACAGAGTGAAAACTAAAAATTCAAACTGTTACTGCAAAGGAATGCTTCAAGCTAGGAGAACGAAACTTGAACATCCACGTTTTATTGGTGTAGTGCTGATTACATGAAATCATCATGAAGGTCGAAAAAAAAAATATGTTGAGATTTCAGGAGACTGTATTATTTTGGCAGCCTAACAACCCCTTTCATTGAATGTGTCTTTCGTCAGTCTCTGCTTAGGTCTACATCCAGAGGAAACAAAAAATAAAAATAGAATGTAGAACTACTTTACTGTTTCAAGTTTCAAGAAGCTAGCACAAACCGTGTTTGATTTAGAGTTCGAACTACATTTGTCAATATAGGAGAAAACAGAGTGAAACCTAAAAATTCAAACTGTTACTCCAAAAGAATGCTTCAATCTAGGAGAACTAAACTTTGGCATCCAAGTGGGATCGGTGTACTGATCATTACTTGAAAGTATCATGAAGATTGGATGAAAAAATATATGTTGAGATTTCAGGAGACTCTAGTGTGTTGGAAGTTTGGCAACCCCTTTCAGTATAAGTGTTATTCACCAGTCCCAGCTTTAGGATACAAGAAAAAACAAACCTTAGAGATAGAACGTAGAACTACATTATTGTGTCAAGTTTCAAGAAGCTAGCACAAACCATGTTTGATTTAGAGTCTAACTGCATCTGTCTATATAGGAGAAAACAGAGTGAAACCTATAATTTCTAACTGTTCCTGCAAACGAATGCTACAACCTAGAAGAACAAAAGTTGGGCATCCATGTTTGATTGGTGTACTGATCAATACTTGAAAGAATCATGAAGATTGGATGAAAAAATATATGTTGAGATTTCAGGAGACGGTATTTTTTTGGAAGCTTAACAACGCCTTTCATTGAAAATGTTATTCGCCAGTCTCTGCTTAAGGCTACATCAAGAGGAAACAAACCTTAGAGATAGAACGTAGAACTACTTTATTGTGTCAAGTTTCAAGAAGCTAGCACAAACCATGTTAGATTTAGAGTTAGAACTGCATCTGTCAATATAGGAGAAAACAGAGTGAAAACTAAAAATTCAAACTGTTACTGCAAACGAATGCTTCAACCTAGGAGAACGAAACTTGAACATCCACGTTTTATTGGTGTACTGCTCATTACTTGAAATTATCATGAAGGTCGGAAAAAAAAATATGTTGAGATTTCAGGAGACTGTATTATTTTGGCAGCCTAACAATGCCTTTCATTGAATGTGTCTTTCGTCAGTCTCTGCTTAGGTCTACATCCAGAGGAAACAAAAAATAAAAATAGAATGTAGAACTACTTTACTGTTTCAAGTTTCAAGAAGCTAGCACAAACCGTGTTTGATTTAGAGTTCGAACTATATTTGTCAATATAGGAGAAAACAGAGTGAAACCTAACAATTCAAACTGTTACTCCAAAAGAATGCTTCAATCTAGGAGAACTAAACTTTGGCATCCAAGTGGGATTGGTGTACTGATCATTACTTGAAAGTATCAAGAAGATTGGATGAAAAAATATATGTTGAGATTTCAGGAGACTCTAGTGTGTTGGAAGTTTGGCAACCCCTTTCAGTATAAGTGTTATTCGCCAGTCCCAGCTTTAGGATACAAGAGGAAACAAACCTTAGAGATAGAACGTAGAACTACTTTATTGTGTCAAGTTTCAGGAAGCTAGCACAAACCGTGTTTGATTTAGAGTTCTAACGGCATCTGTCAATATAGGAGAAAAACAGAGTGAAACCTATAATTTCTAACTGTTCCTGCAAACGAATGCTACAACCTATAAGAACAAAACTTGGGCATCCACGTTTGATTGGTGTACTGATCAATACTTGAAAGAATCATGAAGATTGGATGAAAAAATATATGTTGAGATTTCAGGAGACGGTAGTTTTTTGGAAGCTTAACAACGCCTTTCATTGAAAGTGTTATTCGCCAGTCTCTGCTTAAGGCTACATCAAGAGGAAACAAACCTTAGAGATAGAACGTAGAACTACTTTATTGTGTCAAGTTTCAAGAAGCTAGCACAAACCATGTTTGATTTAGAGTTCGAACTGCATCTGTCAATATTGGAGAAAACAGAGTGAAAACTAAAAATTCAAACTGTTACTGCAAACGAATGCTTCAACCTAGGAGAACGAAACTTGAACATCCACGTTTTATTGGTGTACTGCTCATTACTTGAAATTATCATGAAGGTCGGAAAAAAAATATGTTGAGATTTCAGGAGACTGTATTATTTTGGCAGCCTAACAATGCCTTTCATTGAATGTGTCTTTCGTCAGTCTCTGCTTAGGTCTACATCCAGAGGAAACAAAAAATAAAAATAGAATGTAGAACTACTTTACTGTTTCAAGTTTCAAGAAGCTAGCACAAACCGTGTTTGATTTAGAGTTCGAACTATATTTGTCAATATAGGAGAAAACAGAGTGAAACCTAACAATTCAAACTGTTAC
>NW_027511986.1:0-18929 GCF_048772815.1 Callospermophilus lateralis | reverse complement strand
TATAGGAGAGAACAGAGGGAAACCTAAATATAAAAACTGCTACTGTACACGAACGCTTCAACCAAGAAGAACAAAATTTGGTGATCCAAGTTGGATTTGTGTACTGATCATTAGCTCCAATTATCATCAAGATTGGGTGAAAAAATACTTGCTGTTATTTCGGAAACTCGTTATTTCTTAGAAGCTTGGCAACCCCTCTCAATGAAAGTGCTTTTCCAAAGTCTGTGCCTAGGGCTACTTGAAGTGGAAACAAACCATAGAGAAAAATCGGAGAACTCCTTTATTTTGTCAAGTTTCAAAGAGCTACTACAAACCATGTTGGATTTAGAGTTCCAAATTCATCTATCTATATAGGAGAGAACAGAGAGAAACCTAAATATAAAAACTGCTACTGTAGACGAACGTTTAAACCTAGAAGAACAAAATTTGGTTAGCCAAGTGGGATTTGTATACTGATCATTACCACCAAGTATCAACAAGATTGTGTGAAATATTATTTGCTGGTATTTCGGAAACTCGTAATTTCTTAGAAGCTTGGCAATCCATCTCAATGAAAGTGCTTTCCACAGTCTGTGCCTAGGGCTACTTGAAGAGGAAACAAACCATAGAGACAAAACTGAGAACTCCTTTATTTTGTCAAGTTCCAAAGAGCTACTACAAACCATGTTGGATTTAGAGTTCCAAATTCATCTTTCTATATAGGAGAGAACAGAGGGAAACCTAAATATAAAAACTGCTACTGTAGACGAACGCTTCAACCAAGAAGAACAAAATTTGGTGAGCCAAGTGGGATTTGTGTACTGATCATTAGCTCCAAGTATCATCAAGATTGGGTGAAAAAATAATTGCTGGTATTTCGGAAACTCGTTATTTCTTAGAAGCTTGGCAACCCCTCTCAATGAAAGTGCTTTTCCAAAGTCTGTGCCTAGGGCTACTTGAAGAAGAAACAAACCATAGAGAAAAATCGGAGAACTCCTTTATTTTGTCAAGTTTCAAAGAGCTACTACAAACCATGTTGGATTTAGAGTTCCAAATTCATCTATCTATATAGGAGAGAACTGAGGGAAACTTAAATATAAAAACTGCTACTGTAGACGAACGCTTCAACCTAGAAGAACAAAATTTCGTGAGCCAAGTGGGATTTGTGTACTGATCATTACCACCAAGAATCATCAAATTTGGGTGAAAAAATATTTGCTGGTATTTCGAAACTCGTTATTTCTTAGAAGCTTGTCAACCCATCTCAATGAAAGTGCTTTCCACAGTCTGTGCCTAGGGCTACTTGAAGAGGAAACAAACCATAGAGAGAAAACTGAGAACTCCTTTATTTTGTCAAGTTTCAAAGAGCTACTACAAACCATGTTGGATTTAGAGTTCCAAATTCATCTTTCTATATAGGAGAGAACAGAGGGAAACCTAAATATAAAAACTGCTACTGTACACGAACGCTTCAACCAAGAAGAACAAAATTTGGTGATCCAAGTGGGATTTGTGTACTGATCATTAGCTCCAAGTATCATCAAGATTGGGTGAAAAAATACTTGCTGGTATTTCGGAAACTGGTTATTTCTTAGAAGCTTGGCAACCCCTCTCAATGAAAGTGGTTTTCCAAAGTCTGTGCCTAGGGCTACTTGAAGAGGAAACAAACCATAGAGAAAAATCGGAGAACTCCTTTATTTTGTCAAGTTTCAAAGAGCTACTACAAACCATGTTGGATTTAGAGTTCCAAATTCATCTATCTATATAGGAGAGAACAGAGAGAAACCTAAATATAAAAACTGCTACTGTAGACGAACGCTTCAACCTAGAAGAACAAAATTTGGTGAGCCAAGTGGGATTTGTGTACTGATCATTACCACCAAGTATCAACAAGATTGTGTGAAAAAATATTTGCTGGTATTTCGAAACTCGTTATTTCTTAGAAGCTTGGCAACCCATCTCAATGAAAGTGCTTTCCACAGTCTGTGCCTAGAGCTACTTGAAGAGGAAACACACCATAGAGACAAAACTGAGAACTCCTTTATTTTGTCAAGTTTCAAAGAGCTTCTAGAAACCATGTTGGATTTAGAGTTCCAAATTCATCTTTCTATATAGGAGAGAACAGAGGGAAAACTAAATATAAAAACTGCTACTGTAGACGAACGCTTCAACCTAGAAGAACAAAATTTGGTGAGCCAAGTGGGATTTGTGTACTGATCATTACCACCAAGTATCATCAAGATTGGGTGAAAAAATATTTGCTGGTATTTCGGAAACTCGTTATTTCTTAGAAGCTTGGCAACCCCTCTCAATGAAAATGCTTTTCCACAGTCTCTGCCTAGGGCTATGTGAAGAGGAAACAAACCATAGAGACAAATCTGAGAACTCCTTTATTTTGTCAAGTTTCAAAGAGCTACTACAAACCATGTTGGATTTAGAGTTCCAAATTTATGTATCAATATAGGAAAGAACCGGGGGAAACCTAAATATAAAAACTGCTACTGTAGACAAACGCTTCAACCTAGAAGAAAAAATATGGTGAGCCAAGTGGGATTTGTGTACTGATCATTACCACCAAGTATCAACAAGATTGTGTGAAAAAATATTTGCTGGTATTTCGGAAACTCGTTATTTCTTAGAAGCTTGGCAACCCATCTCAATGAAAGTGATTTCCACAGTCTGTGCCTAGGACTACTTGAAAAGGAAACAAACCATAGAGACAAAACGGAGAACTCCTTTATTTTGTCAAGTTTCAAAGAGCTACTACAAACCATGTTGTATTTAGAGTTCCAAATTCATCTATCTATATAGGAGAGAACCGAGGGAAACTTAAATATAAAAACTGCTACTGTAGACGAACGCTTCAACCTAGAAGAACAAAATTTCGTGAGCCAAGTGGGATTTGTGTACTGATCATTACCACCAAGAATCATCAAATTTCGGTGAAAAACTATTTGCTGGTATTTCGAAACTCGTTATTTCTTAGGAGCTTGGCAACCCCTCTCAATGAAAGTGCTTTCCCACAGTCTGTGCCTACGGCTACTTGAAGAGGAAACAAACCATAGAGACAAATCTGAGACCTCCTTTATTTTGTCAAGTTTCAAAGAGCTACTACAAACCATGTTGGATTTAGAGTTCCAATTCATCTATCTATATAGGAGAGAACAGAGAGAAACCTAAATATAAAAACTGCTACTGTAGAAGAACGCTTCAACCTAGAAGAACAAAATTTGGTGAGCCAATGGGATTTGAATACTGATCATTACCACCAAGTATCAACAAGATTGTGTGAAATAATATTTGCTGGTATTTCGGAAACTCGTAATTTCTTAGAAGCTTGGCAACCCATCTCAATGAAAGTGCTTTCCACAATCTGTGCCTAGGGCTACTTGAAGAGGAAACAAACCATAGAGACAAAACTGAGAACTCCTTTATTTTGTCAAGTTTCAAAGAGCTATTACAAACCATGTTGGATTTAGAGTTCCAAATTCATCTATCTATATAGGAGAGAACCGAGGGAAACTTAAATATAAAAACTGCTACTGTAGACGAACGCTTCAATCTAGAAGAAAAAAATTTGGTGATCCAAGTGGGATTTGTGTACTGATCATTACCACCAAGAATCATCAAATTTGGGTGAAAAAATATTTGCTGGTATTTCGAAACTCGTTATTTCTTAGAAGCTTGGCAACCCCTCTCAATGAAAGTGCTTTCCCACAGTCTGTGCCTACGGCTACTTGAAGAGGAAACAAACCATAGAGGCAAATCTGAGAATTCCTTTATTTTGTCAAGTTTCAAATAGCTACTACAAAACATGTTGGATTTAGAGTTCCAAATTCATCTATCTATATATGAGAGAACAAAGGAAAACCTAAATATAAAAACTGGACTGTAGACGAAAGCTTCAAACTAGAAGAACAAAATTTCGTGAGCCAAGTGGGATTTGTGTACTGATCATTACCACCAAGAATCATCAAATTTGGTGAAAAAATATTTGCTGGTATTTCGGAAACTCGTTATTTCTTAGAAGCTTGGCAACCCCTCTCAATTAAAGTGCTTTTCCACAGTCTGTGCCTAGGGCTACTTGAAGAGGAAACAATCCATAAAGACAAATCTGAGACCTTCTTTATTTTGTCAAGTTTCAAAGAGCTACTACAAACCCTGTTGGATTTAGAGTTACAAATTCATCTATCTATATAGGAGAGAACAGAGAGAAACCTAAATATAAAACATGCTACTGTAGACGAACGCTTCAACCAAGAAGAACAAAATTTGGTGAGCCAAGAGGGATTTGTGTACTGATCATTAGCTCCAAGTATCATCAAGATTGGGTGAAAAAATATTTGCTGGTATTTCGGAAACTCGTTATTTCTTAGAAGCTTGGCTGCCCATCTCAATGAAAGTGCTTTCCACAGTCTGTGCCTAGGGCTACTTGAAGAGGAAACAAACCATAGATACAAAACTGAGAACTGCTTTAATTTGTCAAGTTCCAAAGAGCTACTACAAACCCTGTTGGATTTAGAGTTCCAAATTCATCTATCTATATAGGAGAGAACAGAGAGAAACCTAAATATAAAAACTGCTACTGTAGACGAACGCTTCAACCTAGAAGAACAAAATTTCGTGAGCCAAGTGGGATTTGTGTACTGATCATTACCACCAAGAATCATCAAATTTGGGTGAAAAAATATTTGCTGGTATTTCGAAACTCGTTATTTCTTAGAAGCTTGGCAACCCCTCTCAATGAAAGTGCTTTCCCACAGTCTGTGCCTACGGCTACTTGAAGAGGAAACAAACCATAGAGACAAATCTGAGACCACCTTTATTTTGTCAAGTTCCAAAGAGCTACTACAAACCATGTTGGATTTAGAGTTCCAAATTCATCTTTCTATAAAGGAGAGAACAGAGGGAAACCTAAATATAAAAACTGCTACTGTAGACGAACGCTTCAACCAGGAAGAACAAAATTTGGTGAGCCAAGTGGGATTTGTGTACTGATCATTAGCTCCAAGTATCATCAAGATTGGGTGAAAAAATACTTGCTGGTATTTCGGAAACTGGTTATTTCTTAGAAGCTTGGCAACCCCTCTCAATGAAAGTGGTTTTCCAAAGTCTGTGCCTCGGGCTACTTGAAGAGGAAACAAACCATAGAGAAAAATCGGAGAACTCCTTTATTTTGTCAAGTTTCAAAGAGCTACTACAAACCATGTTGGATTTAGAGTTCCAAATTCATCTATCTATATAGGAGAGAACAGAGAGAAACCTAAATATAAAAACTGCTACTGTAGACGAACGCTTCAACCTAGAAGAACAAAATTTGGTGAGCCAAGTGGGATTTGTGTACTGATCATTACCACCAAGTATCAACAAGATTGTGTGAAAAAATATTTGCTGGTATTTCGAAACTCGTTATTTCTTAGAAGCTTGGGAACCCATCTCAATGAAAGTGCTTTCCACAGTCTGTGCCTAGAGCTACTTGAAGAGGAAACAAACCATAGAGACAAAACTGAGAACTACTTTATTTTGTCAAGTTTCAAAGAGCTACTACAAACCATGTTGGATTTAGAGTTCCAAATTCATCTTTCTATATAGGAGAGAAACAGAGGGAAACCTAAATATAAAAACTGCTACTGTAGACGAACGCTTCAACCAAGAAGAACAAAATTTCGTGAGCCAAGTGGGATTTGTGTACTGATCATTACCTCCAAGTATCATCAAGATTGGGTGAAAAAATATTTGCTGGTATTTCGGAAACTCGTTATTTCTTAGAAGCTTGGCAACACCTCTCAATAAAAGTGCTTTTCCAAAGTCTGTGCCTAGGGATACTTGAAGAGGAAACAAACCATAGAGAAAAATCGGAGAACTCCTTTATTTTGTCAACTTTCAAAGAGCTACTACAAACCATGTTGGATTTAGAGTTCCAAATTCATCTATCTATATAGGAGAGAACCGAGGAAAACTTAAATATAAAAACTGCTACTGTAGACGAACGCTTCAACCTAGAAGAACAAAATTTCGTGAGCCAAGTGGGATTTGTGTACTGATCATTACCACCAAGAATCATCAAATTTGGGTGAAAAAATATTTGCTTGTATTTCGAAACTCGTTATTTCTTAGAAGCTTGGCAACCCCTCTCAATGAAATTGCTTTCCCACAGTCTGTGCCTACGGCTACTCGAAGAGGAAACAAACCATAGAGACAAATTTGAGACCTCCTTTATTTTGTCAAGTTTCAAAGAGCTACTACAAACCATGTTGGATTTAGAGTTCCAAATTCATCTATCAAAAAGGAGAGAACAGAGAGAAACCTAAATATAAAAACTGCTACTGTAGACGAACGCTTCAACCTAGAAGAACAAAATTTGGTGAGCCAAGTGGGATTTGTATACTGATCATTACCACCAAGTATCAACAAGATTGTGTGAAATAATATTTGCTGGTATTTCGGAAACTCGTAATTTCTTAGAAGCTTGGCAACCCATCTCAATGAAAGTGCTTTCCACAGTCTGTGCCTAGGGCTACTTGAACAGGAAACAAACCATAGAGACAAAACTGAGAACTCCCTTATTTTGTCAAGTTTCAAAGAGCTACTACAAACCATGTTGGATTTAGAGTTCCAAATTCATCTTTCTATATAGGAGAGAACAGAGGGAAACCTAAATATAAAAACTGCTACTGTAGACGAACGCTTCAACCAAGAAGAACAAAATTTGGTGATCCAAGTGGGATTTGTGTACTGATCATTAGCTCCAAGTATCATCAAGATTGGGTGAATAAATATTTGCTGGTATTTCGGAAACTCGTTATTTCTTAGAAGCTTGGCAACCCCTCTCAATGAATGTGATTTTCCAAAGTCTGTGCCTAGGGCTACTTGAAGAGGAAACAAACCATAGAGAAAAATCGGAGAACTCCTTTATTTTGTCAAGTTTCAAAGAGCTACTACAAACCATGTTGGATTTAGAGTTCCAAATTCATCTATCTATATAGGAGAGAACAGAGAGAAACCTAAATATAAAAACTGCTACTGTAGACGAACGCTTCAACCTAGAAGTACAAAATTGGGTGAGCCAAGTGGGATTTGTGTACTGATCATTACCACCAAGTATCAACAAGATTGTGTGAAAAAATATTTGCTGGTATTTCGGAAACTCGTTATTTCTTGGAAGCTTGGCAACCCATCTCAATGAAAGGGCTTTCCACAGTCTGTGCCTAGGGCTACTTGAAGAGGAAACAAACCATAGAGACAAAACTGAGAACTCCTTTATTTTGTCAAGTTTCAAAGAGCTACTACAAACCATGTTGGATTTAGAGTTCCAAATTCATCTTTCTATATAGGAGAGAACAGAGGGAAACCTAAATATAAAAACTGCTACTGTACACGAACGCTTCAACCAAGAAGAACAAAATTTGGTGATCCAAGTGGGATTTGTGTACTGATCATTAGCTCCAAGTATCATCAAGATTGGGTGAAAACATACTTGCTGGTATTTCGGAAACTCGTTATTTCTTAGAAGCTTGGCAACCCCTCTCAATGAAAGTGCTTTTCCAAAGTCTGTGCCTAGGGCTACTTGTAGAGGAAACAAACCATAGAGAAAAATCGGAGAACTCCTTTATTTTGTCAAGTTTCAAAGAGCTACTACAAACCATGTTGGATTTAGAGTTCCAAATTCATCTATCTATATAGGAGAGAACAGAGAGAAACCTAAATATAAAAACTGCTACTGTAGACGAACGCTTCAACCTAGAAGAACAAAATTTGGTGAGCCAAGTGGGATTTGTGTACTGATCATTACCACCAAGTATCAACAAGATTGTGTGAAAAAATATTTGCTGGTATTTCAAAACTCGTTATTTCTTAGAAGCTTGGCAACCCATCTCAATGAAAGTGCTTTCCACAGTCTGTGCCTAGGGCTACTTGAAGAGGAAACAAACCATAGAGACAAAACTGAGATCTCCTTTATTTTGTCAAGTTTCAAAGAGCTACTACAAACCATGTTGGATTTAGAGTTCCAAATTCATCTTTCTATATAGGAGAGAACAGAGGGAAACCTAATTATAAAAACTGCTACTGTAGACGAACGCTTCAACCAAGAAGAACAAAATTTGGTGATCCAAGTGGGATTTGTGTACTGATCATTAGCTCCAAGTATCATCAAGATTGGGTGAATAAATATTTGCTGGTATTTCGGAAACTCGTTATTTCTTAGAAGCTTGGCAACCCCTCTCAATGAATGTGATTTTCCAAAGTCTGTGCCTAGGGCTACTTGAAGAGGAAACAAACCATAGAGAAAAATCGGAGAACTCCTTTATTTTGTCAAGTTTCAAAGAGCTACTACAAACCATGTTGGATTTAGAGTTCCAAATTCATCTATCTATACAGGAGAGAACAGAGAGAAACCTAAATGTAAAAACTGCTACTGTAGACGAACGCTTCAACCTAGAAGTACAAAATTTGGTGAGCCAAGTGGGATTTGTGTACTGATCATTACCACCAAGTATCAACAAGATTGTGTGAAAAAATATTTGCTGGTATTTCGGAAACTCGTTATTTCTTGGAAGCTTGGCAACCCATCTCAATGAAAGGGCTTTACACAGTCTGTGCCTAGGGATACTTGAAGAGGAAACAAACCATAGAGACAAAACTGAGAACTCCTTTATTTTGTCAAGTTTCAAAGAGCTACTACAAACCATGTTGGATTTAGAGTTCCAAAATCATCTTTCTATATAGGAGAGAACAGAGGGAAACCTAAATATAAAAACTGCTACTGTACACGAACGCTTCAACCAAGAAGAACAAAATTTGGTGATCCAAGTGGGATTTGTGTACTGATCATTAGCTCCAAGTATCATCAAGATTGGGTGAAAACATACTTGCTGGTATTTCGGAAACTCGTTATTTCTTAGAAGCTTGGCAACCCCTCTCAATGAAAGTGCTTTTCCAAAGTCTGTGCCTAGGGCTACTTGAAGAGGAAACAAACCATAGAGACAAATCTGAGAACTCCTTTATTTTGTCAAGTTTCAAAGAGCTACTACAAACCATGTTGGATTTAGAGTTCCAAATTCATTTATCTATATAGGAGAGAACAGAGAGAAACCTAAATATAAAAACTGCTACTGTAGACGAACGCTTCAACCTAGAAGAACAAAATTTGGTGAGCCAAGTGGGATTTGTGTACTGATCATTACCACCAAGTATCAACAAGATTGTGTGAAAAAATATTTGCTGGTATTTCGAAACTCGTTATTTCTTAGAAGCTTGGCAACCCATCTCAATGAAAGTGCTTTCCACAGTCTGTGCCTAGGGCTACTTGAAGAGGAAACAAACAATAGAGACAAAACTGAGATCTCCTTTATTTTGTCAAGTTTCAAAGAGCTACTACAAACCATGTTGGATTTAGAGTTCCAAATTCATCTTTCTATATAGGAGAGAACAGAGGGAAACCTAAATATAAAAACTGCTACTGTAGACGAACGCTTCAACCAAGAAGAACAAAATTTCGTGAGCCAAGTGGGATTTGTGTACTGATCATTAGCTCCAAGTATCATCAAGATTGGGTGAAAAAATATTTGCTGGTATTTCGGAAACTCGTTATTTCTTAGAAGCTTGGCAACACCTCTCAATGAAAGTGTTTTTCCAAAGTCTGTGCCTAGGGCTACTTGAAGAGGAAACAAACCATAGAGAAAAATCGGAGAACTCCTTTATTTTGTCAAGTTTCAAAGAGCTACTACAAACCATGTTGGATTTAGAGTTCCAAATTCATCTATCTATATAGGAGAGAACAGAGAGAAACCTAAATATAAAAACTGCTACTGTAGACGAACGCTTCAACCTAGAAGAACAAAATTTGGTGAGCCAAGTGGGATTTGTATACTGATCATTACCACCAAGTATCAACAAGATTGTGTGAAATAATATTTGCTGGTATTTCGGAAACTCGTAATTTCTTAGAAGCTTGGAAACCCATCTCAATGAAAGTGCTTTCCACAGTCTGTGCCTAGGGCTACTTGAAGAGGAAACAAACCATAGAGACAAAACTGAGAACTCCTTTATTTTGTCAAGTTTCAAAGAGCTACTACAAACCATGTTGGATTTAGAGTTCCAAATTCATCTTTCTATATAGGAGAGAACAGAAAGAAACCTAAATATAAAAACTGCTACTGTACACGAACGCTTCAACCAAGAAGAACAAAATTTGGTGATCCAAGTGGGATTTGTGTACTGATCATTAGCTCCAAGTATCATCAAGATTGGGTGAAAAAATACTTGCTGGTATTTCGGAAACTGGTTATTTCTTAGAAGCTTGGCAACACCTCTCAATGAAAGTGATTTTCCAAAGTCTGTGCCTAGGGCTACTTGAAGAGGAAACAAACCAAAGAGAAAAATCGGAGAACTCCTTTATTTTGTCAAGTTTCAAAGAGCTACTACAAACCATGTTGGATTTAGAGTTCCAAATTCATCTATCTATATAGGAGAGAACAGAGAGAAACCTAAATATAAAAACTGCTACTATAGACGAACGCTTCAACCTAGAAGAACAAAATTTGGTGAGCCAAGTGGGATTTGTGTACTGATCATTACCACCAAGTATCAACAAGATTGTGTGAAAAAATATTTGCTGGTATTTCGAAACTCGTTATTTCTTAGAAGCTTGGCAACCCATCTCAATGAAAGTGCTTTCCACAGTCTGTGCCTAGAGCTACTTGAAGAGGAAACAAACCATAGAGACAAAACTGAGAACTCCTTTATTTTGTCAAGTTTCAAAGAGCTACTACAAACCATGTTGGATTTAGAGATCCAAATTCATCTTTCTATATAGGAGAGAAACAGAGGGAAACCTAAATATAAAAACTGCTACTGTAGACGAACGCTTCAACCAAGAAGAACAAAATTTCGTGAGCCAAGTGGGATTTGTGTACTGATCATTAGCTCCAAGTATCATCAAGATTGGGTGAAAAAATATTTGCTGGTATTTCGGAAACTCGTTATTTCTTAGAAGCTTGGCAACACCTCTCAATAAAAGTGCTTTTCCAAAGTCTGTGCTTAGGGCTACTTGAAGAGGAAACAAACCATAGAGAAAAATCGGAGAACTCCTTTATTTTGTCAAGTTTCAAAGAGCTACTACAAACCATGTTGGATTTAGAGTTCCAAATTCATCTATCTATATAGGAGAGAACCGAGGGAAACTTAAATATAAAAACTGCTACTGTAGACGAACGCTTCAACCTAGAAGAACAAAATTTCGTGAGCCAAGTGGGATTTGTGTACTGATCATTACCACCAAGAATCATCAAATTTGGGTGAAAAAATATTTGCTGGTATTTCGAAACTCGTTATTTCTTAGAAGCTTGGCAACCCCTCTCAATGAAAGTGCTTTCACAGAGTCTGTGCCTAGGGCTACTTGAAGAGGAAACAAACCATAGAGACAAATCTGAGACCTCCTTTATTTTGTCAAGTTTCAAAGAGCTACTACAAACCATGTTGGATTTAGAGTTCCAAATTCATCCATCTATATAGGAGAGAACAGAGAGAAACCTAAATATAAAAACTGCTACTGTAGACGAACGCTTCAACCTAGAAGAACAAAATTTGGTGAGCCAAGTGGGATTTGTATACTGATCATTACCACCAAGTATTAACAAGATTGTGTGAAATAATATTTGCTGGTATTTCGGAAACTCGTAATTTCTTAGAAGCTTGGCAACCCATCTCAATGAAAGTGCTTTCCACAGTCTGTGCCTAGGGCTACTTGAAGAGGAAACAAACCATAGAGACAAAACTGAGACCTCCTTTATTTTGTCAAGTTTCAAAGAGCTACTACAAACCATGTTGGATTTAGAGTTCCAAATTCATCTTTCTATATAGGAGAGAACAGAGGGAAACCTAAATATAAAACTGCTACTGTAGACGAACGCTTCAACCAAGAAGAACAAAATTTGGTGATCCAAGTGGGATTCGTGTACTGATCATTAGCTCCAAGTATCATCAAGATTGGGTGAATAAATATTTGCTGGTATTTCGGAAACTCGTTATTTCTTAGAAGCTTGGCAACCCCTCTCAATGAATGTGATTTTCCAAAGTCTGTGCCTAGGGCTACTTGAAGAGGAAACAAACCATAGAGAAAAATCGGGGAACTCCTTTATTTTGTCAAGTTTCAAAGAGCTACAACAAACCATGTTGGATTTAGAGTTCCCAAATTCATCTATCTATATAGGAGAGAACAGAGAGAAACCTAATTATAAAAACTGCTACTGTAGACGAACGCTTCAACCTAGAAGAACAAAATTTGGTGAGCCAAGTGGGATTTGTGTACTGATCATTACCACCAAGTATCAACAAGATTGTGTGAAAAAATATTTGCTGGTATTTCGGAAACTCGTTATTTCTTGGAAGCTTGGCAACCCATCTCAATGAAAGGGCTTTCCACAGTCTGTGCCTAGGGCTACTTGAAGAGGAAACAAACCATAGAGACAAAACTGAGAACTCCTTTATTTTGTCAAGTTTCAAAGAGCTACTACAAACCATGTTGGATTTAGAGTTCCAAATTCATCTTTCTATATAGGAGAGAACAGAGGGAAACCTAAATATAAAAACTGCTACTGTAGACGAACGCTTCAACCAAGAAGAACAAAATTTGGTGAGCCAAGTGGGATTTGTGTACTGATCATTAGCTCCAAGTATCATCAAGATTGGGTGAAAAAATATTTGCTGGTTTTTCGGAAACTCGTTATTTCTTAGAAGCTTGGCAACCCCTCTCAATGAAAGTGCTTTTCCAAAGTCTGTGCCTAGGGCTACTTGAAGAGGAAACAAACCATAGAGAAAAATCAGAGAACTCCTTTATTTTGTCAAGTTTCAAAGAGCTACTACAAACTATGTTGGATTTAGAGTTCCAAATTCATCTATCTATATAGGAGAGAACCGAGGGAAACTTAAATATAAAAACTGCTACTGTAGACGAACGCTTCAACCTAGAAGAACAAAATTTCGTGAGCCAAGTGGGATTAGTGTACTGATCATTACCACCAAGAATCATCAAATTTTGGTGAAAAAATATTTGCTGGTATTTCTAAACTCGTTATTTCTTAGAAGCTTGGCAACCCCTCTCAATGAAAGTGCTTTCCCACAGTCTGTGCCTACGGCTACTTGAAGAGTAAACAAACCATAGAGACAAATCTGAGACCTCCTTTATTTTGTCAAGTTTCAAAGAGCTACTACAAACCATGTTGGATTTAGAGTTCCAAATTCATCTTTTTATATAGGAGAGAACAGAGGAAAACCTAAATATAAAAACTGCTACGTTAGACGAACGCTTCAACCAAGAAGAACAAAATTTGGTGAGCCAAGTGGGATTTGTGTACTGATCATTAGCTCCAAGTATCATCAAGATTGGGTGAAAAAATATTTGCTGGTATTTCGGAAACTCGTTATTTCTTAGAAGCTTTGCAACCCCTCTCAATGAAAGTACTTTTCCAAAGTCTGTGCCTAGGGCTACTTGAAGAGGAAACAAACCATAGAGAAAAATCGGAGAACTCCTTTATTTTGTCAAGTTTCAAAGAGCTACTACAAACCATGTTGGATTTAGAGTTCCAAATTCATCTATCTATATAGGAGAGAACCGAGGGAAACTTAAATATAAAAACTACTACTGTAGACGAACGCTTCAACCAAGAAGAACAAAATTTCGTGAGCCAAGTGGGATTTGTGTACTGATCATTACCACCAAGAATCATCAAATTTGGGTGAAAAAATATTTGCTGGTATTTCGGAAACTCGTTATTTCTTAGAAGCTTGGCAACCCCTCTCAATGAAAGTGCTTTTCCACAGTCTGTGCCTAGGACTACTTGAAGAGGAAACAAACCATAGAGGCAAATCTGAGAACTCCTTTATTTTGTCAAGTTTCAAAGAGCTACTACAAACCATGTTGGATTTAGAGTTCCAAATTCATCTATCTATATAGGAGACAACAGAGGGAAACTTAAATATATAAACTGCTACTGTAGACATACGCTTCAACCTAGAAGAACAAAATTTGGTAAGCCAAGTGGGATTTGTGTACTGATCATTACCAACAAGTATCATCAAGATTGGGTGAAAAAATATTTGCTGGTATTTCGGAAACTCGTTATTTCTTAGAAGCTTGGCAACACATCTCAATGAAAGTGCTTTCCACAGTCTGTGCCTAGGGCTACTTGAGGAGGAAACAAACCATAGAGACAAATCTGAGAACTCCTTTATTTTGTCAAGTTTCAAAGAGCTACTACAAACCATGTTGGATTTAGAGTTCCAAATTCATCTATCTATACAGGAGAGAACAGAGAGAAACCTAAATGTAAAAACTGCTACTGTAGACGAACGCTTCAACCTAGAAGTACAAAATTTGGTGAGCCAAGTGGGATTTGTGTACTGATCATTAAAACCAAGTATCAACAAGATTGTGTGAAAAAATATTTGCTGGTATTTCGGAAACTCGTTATTTCTTGGAAGCTTGGCAACCCATCTCAATGAAAGGGCTTTACACAGTCTGTGCCAAGGATACTTGAAGCGGAAACAAACCATAGAGACAAAACTGAGAACTCCTTTATTTTGTCAAATTTCAAAGAGCTACTACAAACCATGTTGGATTTAGAGTTCCAAGTTCATCTTTCTATATAGGAGAGAACAGAGGGAAACCTAAATATAAAAACTGCTACTGTACACGAACGCTTCAACCAAGAAGAACAAAATTTGGTGATCCAAGTGGGATTTGTGTACTGATCATTAGCTCCAAGTATCATCAAGATTGGGTGAAAACATACTTGCTGGTATTTCGGAAACTCGTTATTTCTTAGAAGCTTGGCAACCCCTCTCAATGAAAGTGCTTTTCCAAAGTCTGTGCCTAGGGCTACTTGAAGAGGAACAAACCATAGAGACAAATCTGAGAACTCCTTTATTTTGTCAAGTTTCAAAGAGCTACTACAAACCATGTTGGATTTAGAGTTCCAAATTCATCTATCTATATAGGAGAGAACCGAGGGAAACTTAAATATAAAAACTGCTACTGTAGACGAACGCTTCAACGTAGAAGAACAAAATTTCGTGAGCCAAGTGGGATTTGTGTACTGATCATTACCACCAAGAATCATCAAATTTGGGTGAAAAAATATTTGCTGGTATTTCGAAACTCGTTATTTCTTAGAAGCTTGGCAACCCCTCTCAATGAAAGTGCTTTCACAGAGTCTGTGCCTAGGGCTACTTGAAGAGGAAACAAACCATAGAGACAAATCTGAGACCTCCTTTATTTTGTCAAGTTTCAAAGAGCTACTACAAACCATGTTGGATTTAGAGTTCCAAATTCATCCATCTATATAGGAGAGAACAGAGAGAAACCTAAATATAAAAACTGCTACTGTAGACGAACGCTTCAACCTAGAAGAACAAAATTTGGTGAGCCAAGTGGGATTTGTATACTGATCATTACCAGCAAGTATTAACAAGATTGTGTGGAATAATATTTGCTGGTATTTCGGAAACTCGTAATTTCTTAGAAGCTTGGCAACCCATCTCAATGAAAGTGCTTTCCACAGTCTGTGCCTTGGGCTACTTGAAGAGGAAACAAACCATAGAGACAAAACTGAGACCTCCTTTATTTTGTCAAGTTTCAAAGAGCTACAACAAACCATGTTGGATTTAGAGTTCCAAATTCATCTATCTATATAGGAGAGAACAGAGAGAAACCTAAATATAAAAACTGCTACTGTAGACGAACGCTTCAACCTAGAAGAACAAAATTTGGTGAGCCAAGTGGGATTTGTGTACTGATCATTACCACCAAGTATCAACAAGATTGTGTGAAAAAATATTTGCTGGTATTTCGGAAACTCGTTATTTCTTGGAAGCTTGGCAACCCATCTCAATGAAAGGGCTTTCCACAGTCTGTGCCTAGGGCTACTTGAAGAGGAAACAAACCATAGAGACAAAACTGAGAACTCCTTTATTTTGTCAAGTTTCAAAGAGCTACTACAAACCATGTTGGATTTAGAGTTCCAAATTCATCTTTCTATATAGGAGAGAACAGAGGGAAACCTAAATATAAAAACTGCTACTGTAGACGAACGCTTCAACCAAGAAGAACAAAATTTGGTGAGCCAAGTGGGATTTGTGTACTGATCATTAGCTCCAAGTATCATCAAGATTGGGTGAAAAAATATTTGCTGGTATTTCAGAAACTCGTTATTTCTTAGAAGTTTGGCAACCCCTCTCAATGAAAGTGCTTTTCCAAAGTCTGTGCCTAGGGCTACTTGAAGAGGAAACAAACCATAGAGAAAAATCAGAGAACTCCTTTATTTTGTCAAGTTTCAAAGAGCTACTACAAACCATGTTGGATTTAGAGTTCCAAATTCATCTATCTATATAGGAGAGAACCGAGGGAAACTTAAATATAAAAACTGCTACTGTAGACGAACGCTTCAACCTAGAAGAACAAAATTTCGTGAGCCAAGTGGGATTAGTGTACTGATCATTACCACCAAGAATCATCAAATTTGGGTGAAAAAATATTTGCTGGTATTTCTAAACTCGTTATTTCTTAGAAGCTTGGCAACCCCTCTCAATGAAAGTGCTTTCCCACAGTCTGTGCCTACGGCTACTTGAAGAGGAAACAAACCATAGAGACAAATCTGAGACCTCCTTTATTTTGTCAAGTTTCAAAGAGCTACTACAAACCATGTTGGATTTAGAGTTCCAAATTCATCTTTTTATATAGGAGAGAACAGAGGGAAACCTAAATATAAAAACTGCTACTGTAGACGAACGCTTCAACCAAGAAGAACAAAATTTGGTGAGCCAAGTGGGATTTGTGTACTGATCATTAGCTCCAAGTATCATCAAGATTGGGTGAAAAAATATTTGCTGGTATTTCGGAAACTCGTTATTTCTTAGAAGCTTGGCAACCCATCTCAATGAAAGTGCTTTCCACAGTCTGTGCCTAGGGCTACTTGAGGAGGAAACAAACCATAGAGACAAATCTGAGAACTCCTTTATTTTGTCAAGTTTCAAAGAGCTACTACAAACCATGTTGGATTTAGAGTTCCAAATTCATCTTTCTATATAGGAGAGAACAGAGGAAAACCTAAATATAAAAACTGCTACTGTGGACGAACGCTTCAACTAGGAAGAACAAAATTTGGTGATGCAAGTGGGATTTGTGTACTGATCATTAGCTCCAAGTATCATCCAGATTGGGTGAAAAAATATTTGCTGGTATTTCGGAAAGTCGTTATTTCTTAGAAGCTTTGCAACCCCTCTCAATGAAAGTACTTTTCCAAAGTCTGTGCCTAGGGCTACTTGAAGAGGAAACAAACCATAGAGAGAAATCGGAGAACTCCTTTATTTTGTCAAGTTTCAAAGAGCTACTACAAACCATGTTGGATTTAGAGTTCCAAATTCATCTATCTATATATGAGAGAACAAAGGGAAACCTAAATATAAAAACTGCTACTGTAGACGAAAGCTTCATACTAGAAGAACAAAATTTCGTGAGCCAAGTGGGATTTGTGTACTGATCATTAGCTCCAAGTATCATCAAGATTGGGTGAAAAAATATTTGCTGGTATTTCGGAAACTCGTTATTTCTTAGAAGCTTGGCAACCCATCTCAATGAAAGTGCTTTCCACAGTCTGTGCCTAGGGCTACTTGAAGAGGAAACAAACCATAGAGACAAAACTGAGAACCCCTTTATTTTGTCAAGTTTCAAAGAGCTACTACAAACCATGTTGGATTTAGAGTTCCAAATTCGTCTATGTATATAGGAGAGAACAGAGAGAAACTAAATATAAAAACTGCTACTGTAGACGAACGCTTCAACCTAGAAGAACAAAATTTCGTGAGCCAAGTGGGATTTGTGTACTGATCATTACCACCAAGAATCATTAAATTTGGGTGAAAAAATATTTGCTGGTATTTCGAAACTCGTTATTTCTTAGAAGCCTGGCAACCCCTCTCAATGAAAGTGCTTTCACAGAGTCTGTGCCTAGGGCTACTTGAAGAGGAAACAAACCATAGAGACAAATCTGAGAACTCCTTTATTTTGTCAAGTTTCAAAGAGCTACTACAAACCATGTTGGATTTAGAGTTCCAAATTCATCTATCTATATAGGAGAGAACAGAGAGAAACCTAAATATAAAAACTGCTACTGTAGACGAACGCTTCAACCTAGAAGAACAAAATTTGGTGAGCCAAGTGGGATTTGTATACTGATCATTACCACCAAGTATCAACAAGATTGTGTGAAATAATATTTGCTGGTATTTCGGAAACTCGTAATTTCTTAGAAGCTTGGCAACCCATCTCAATGAAAGTGCTTTCCACAGTCTGTGCCTAGGGCTACTTGAGGAGGAAACAAACCATAGAGACAAATCTGAGAACTCCTTTATTTTGTCAAGTTTCAAAGAGCTACTACAAACCATGTTGGATTTAGAGTTCCAAATTCATCTATCTATATAGGAGAGAACCGAGGGAACTTAAATATAAAAACTGCTACTGTAGACGAACGCTTCAACCAAGAAGAACAAAATTTCGTGAGCCAAGTGGGATTTGTGTACTGATCATTACCACCAAGAATCATCAAATTTGGGTGAAAAAATATTTGCTGGTATTTCGGAAACTCGTTATTTCTTAGAAGCTTGGCAACCCCTCTCAATGAAAGTGCTTTTCCACAGTCTGTGCCTAGGGCTACTTGAAGAGGAAACAAACCATAGAGGCAAATCTGAGAACTCCTTTATTTTGTCAAGTTTCAAAGAGCTACTACAAACCATGTTGGATTTAGAGTTCCAAATTCATCTATGTATATAGGAGAGAACCGAGGGAAACTTAAATATATAAACTGCTACTATAGACGAACGCTTCAACCTAGAAGAACAAAATTTGGTAAGCCAAGTGGGATTTGTGTACTAATCATTACCACCAAGTATCATCA